>NW_011967041.1:92658-152596 GCF_000949405.1 Vollenhovia emeryi | reverse complement strand
CAATTAAATTTAATTGCAATTGATATTCCACAATTAAATATTTAGTTAATTGATTAATTGATTGAATATTTAATTGATTGATGCCCAACACTGACTGAAATAATGTATTCACTTAATTTAAATGTTTAATCATTTACGTCAAAGTCACCGGTCAGAGGTTCAGTGTCTACTGACAATGTACTATCAGATTATACCAGCAAACTTCAATGACAAGTACGAGTTTAATGCAGATAGTACTGTCATTATATCGACGTCCGCAGTTAAACAGTTAATTTATTGGTGGGCAGAAAAATTAACCAGCAGGCCAGATGATTTGACCCGGTTTGAGTCGCCGGCCATCACTTAGATATTACAACAAATCCGATGTTATCTGTGTTGTATTAAATTTATGTTTTGCCGGCAAAGTCTGCTCGTATAATCTGATAACAGATTTCGATAGATACTGAACAAAATAACCTGTAACTAGTGTAAGTTTGGAAACATTTAAAATAAATACATGATTTAAATGGCAATTGTCTGTTTCTGCAATTAATCTATTTCATTATATGTATTGTATTAGCAGATTTTGTTAGATTTTTTTAATTTCCGTTAGTATTCTATTAAGTAATCAAATTTGTAGCAGACATTTTCACAATGTTTCGACAAATTTGGCTATACAGGATATTGCGAGATACAAATTAATAATAAAAAATATGTATACATATACATATACCTATAATTACATATGATATACATATAAAATGTATTAGTATAGAGAGAAAAATATACCAAATTCACGGAAATTTGTACAATACAAATTAATTTATTGTATCGAATGCTAGCTATAAGTAAAACATAAAAAGTAATTATAATAAATCGTTTATAAATTAAAAATACGTGAATTTACTTACGACAATGTTCCACCCATAGACACAATGTATCTAGACCGAGTATTGAGCAGTGGGGGGTAGAGGTTCACGTAGAAAAGAACAAATTCTGTTTTGTGCTATTTCGTTCTTTCTTGTACGCATACGAACGCTGCTCAAATAAGGGCAAACGCTCGGTCTAGATATATTATGTCTATGGTTCCACCTAACAAAAACTGCGTTATATGTCTGAAAGTAACGGCGCACAGAATAGGTTGGAAAAACAGTATATGAATTTACACATTAGATAAAATCATTGGGCTATCTACATCTTGCTCAGACCATATTGGCGATCTTATTTCTTATTGATTTATATTATAATTGGTTCTGATTTAACTCTCTTTTGTAAACTAATTCAGTCTACGTAAGACCAATTTATTCAACTTGATAAGAAGAGCAAACTAAATATATTAAGTTAGTAGATTTTTTACAATTAATGCACCGCTAGACGCTGTCTCTGTCTCTACACACAATTACATCGTATCAGTTCCTCGCTAAACGTCCACTAATTACTTTTTTTCTAAAGGCCACTTTCAAATTGCATAAGATCATACGATTCTTTGCCTTGTTAATCAGAAATGATTAATCAAATTCCATTTTGATTTGACTTTCATATATCGATGCGAATAATAGCTGTCTAACGAAGAACCACGGTCTTATACACAGGTCGGGACACTCGTGGAATAAAGCGTGCTCAAAATGACACTAATATGGCGGCCAGCTCAGGCCTGTTTTCGCAGCGCATGCGCAAAATCCAGTGCTCTTTCCGACTATCATGTTAAATAATGGATTTACAAACATCAGTTTATTAGTATCTCCATACTATTTTCAATTAAAAAAACTTTTTTCACTTTCTACACTTCAAATATTCTATCTCGAAATTAATCTGTATATATGTATATGTATACCGCGGATCACCAAATCTTATAGTCCGAAACCACCGAAACTACGGTCGAAATCTTAGCGATCTGCGTTTGCGCGCGTTGAATAAAGGTCTCAATTGACTACAATTTAATGTCAAATTTAGTCACGTGACTATATTTAACGCTAAATTGTAACGTCAATGAAATGGGATCTTTTAGCGTAACCAAACTGTCGTATTTCGCGGCACACTGAAAAAGCTGTCAACTTTTTCCCCCACTACGTAGAAAAGTCACGTGAAGTTGCTCCTTTAGGCCTGAGCTGACCGCCATATTGGCGTCATTTTGAGCACACTTGAAAGCATGTAGCCGGTATAGGAGTGTCCCGACCTGTGTATAAGAACCGTGCGAAGAACCCATTAAATCGATATTAAATCGAAGTCATCGCTCGCTGCATTTGATTTGTTCGGAGCGGTGTCATATACTCAAAGCAAATAGTGTATTGAAGATTGTTTAAAAATTTCTTTGAGTCATAATAATCGAATCTAAAGTAAACATACGTCGCGGTCACAACCGGGTACCCGGGTACCCACTACGAAAAAAATGAAATACTATTGTTTATCACAACAATTTTAATACAAGTTTAATACAACGAAGTTCAGTGAAAGTTATTGTAAAATTTATTTGATACAATAGTTGACAACAATTACATAAAAAGTTACCTATATTATCAGTTTCATCACTATCAGAAGCTGCATTCTCTGGCATACCGTAATCTGGAAGCCAGTCCTCGTCTTCGCTGTCAGACGAGGACTGGCCTCCAGATTACGATATGCCAGAGAATGCAGCTTCTGATAGTGATGAAACTGATAATATAGGTAACTTTTTATGTAATTGTTGTCAACTATTATATCTTAAATAACTTTTACAATAACTTTTACTGAACTTTATTATATTTTTGTGTTTGATTTTTAGATGACGAAGAGGACTGATGCGCATCTGCTCAGTCCTTCTAGACTTAAGAGGGCTGGACCGTTTGCCTTCAAAACTGAGAGAACCTAGGATTCTTTAAGATAAAAGTAACCGCGAGGATCCCGCTGTCTTCTTCTTTTGTACGAGCTACAGCGGCTCCATTGATTCGAAAATACCTCAAGCACCTACTTTTGATGTTAATTTATTGAAATAAACATTAGGGAAACGGTTACGATTGCATAAATATTAAAAAAATTTAAAAAATGCGCAATGGGTACCCAGGTACCCGGATATGCAACAACGTGGGTAAAGTTGGTTATGCACACAAGGGTTAAACAAGAATTGTTTTGCTGAATCTAAGGGGCGTATAATGTGTTTAAATGTACATTTAAATTCATATTTAGTGCATGTATTTGTCCTGCATTAAATGCACATTTAATGTATATTGTGACAGCACATTCCAAAAAACTGTACCATTAACCACCTATGCATAATTTTTCATGCATAAGTGTATATATATATATAAAGAATTATATAAAATTATATATCTCAAATATGTCCAAATTGGTTACATATGCGCATTTTGAACAAACAATTAATACTGTCTTACAGCCAATGCAATAAAAGCACGTTCTACGCGCATTGGCGCTCCTTGGAAAACTAAATTTATGCTAGAACTTTGTTTTCCTAGTTCAAAGTTCACCACTCATGTTTTAAGTATTGGAATAGTAATATTACACGCAGCAGAATTAGTCTAGCATTCCAAAGTTGAACTTCAACGTTGAATTCTCAGTTGCCCAGTTGAATTTTCACAAGTAAAGCAGAACAAGTTAATAAGTTAAAGAAGCAATATTGTGTGTGTGTGATACATATTATTGTTAAACTAATTATATTTCTTCAACAATGGGTTTTCGAGAAACGTATAATTATTTGTTTGTAGAACTATCGTGTAAGGAATTTTATCTTTTTAATTTCATATTAGTATAATTTCTATAAGGACGTCTTCCGTTTAGACACGTAACTATTGGACACCGCTCGAGTGGACACGCACTATTAGACATTTTAGTATTGGACACTACATTATTGGACACCGCATTTTTCGACATCGCATTTTTCGACACCGCATTATTGGACACAAATATTACAAGATGGTCCACGCTTCCTATCGGCAGGGCGAATGCGGAAAGGGAGCCTGAAGGCCTCCTTGATCCCCCAACCCCTGCGCGCGCGCGCGCGCGCGTGTGTGTATGTGCTTTTAGTAAGTTCCACGCATTTCACTCATTTAAATTCACAATGTCCAATAATGCGGTATTCAATAATGCAGTGTCCAATACTAATGTGTACAATAGTGCGTGTCCAATCAAGCGGTGGTAAATAGTTACGTGCCCAAATGAAGGTTACTCACTCCTTACTATAAATGTCATTCTTTAGCCTTAATGTATCATCGTAAAATTACATATTATCGTAAATTAACGTGTCCTGTTTGATATTTTAAAGGAATTAATTTAACTTTAATGTTTCGACACAATCAACTTCGTATTTGGTCTATCTTGTTAATAATTCATTCCATCGCGAAATAATAAAGAATTAAATAAGAGCGTTGTTCCCTTACGGAAAAGCACCGAAATAATTATTAGAAAATTACTGTACATCAGTAATTTCTGATAGTTCAATTACTGATATACAGTAATTTTCCAGTAATTATTTCGTTACTTTTTCGTAAGGGTTTTGCTAAATTTGTGCTAGAACTACTTTCTTTTTTAAATTCGAAGTTTACCGTTCATTGTTTTAAATACTAAAATGGTGAATTATAATAAGGAAAGTCGATACAAATTGATAAAAAAAACAAAAACATTCTATATTAATAATAATTTGGTTATAAAACTTTCAAAGGTTCCGTAGTCACATAAATCATATTGTTTCTTCATCTATCGAATTAAAACTAGAACGTGTTCTATAGAAATATTGGTGAAATAGAAACAGTTAAAGAGGAAAAATTTTAATTCTTAAAAAATTTTGTTGTTTACATGAATAGAAATTTACTAATTACTAACAACCGCTATAATATCATACATATATTTGAATGTTGACTCTAAAAAGTTTTATTGAGAAGAGATAGAAAGTAGTTACATTATTGTAAAGATTCTATTTTTGCAGGCCCAGAAACTCGCGAATGGTTCGTATCCTCGCCGTTTCTACTATTGCTGTTAATACTCGGATATGTATATTTTATTTATTATGCTGGTCCTCGCTACATGAAAAATCGACCGCCATATAAATTAAAAACCTTTATGTTAATTTATAACTTACTTCAAATTCTGGCGAATATATGGGCAATAAAATTACATATAGATATGGGTTGGTTTTCACATATTACAGAATTCAGTTTTGCAAACTGTATGACAAACTATGCAAACTACTTGGATGCGACTAAAGTACGTTTTTACAATATAATAATTATGATAAGAATGATCGATAAGATATAATGTTAATAGAAAAAATTGCATTATTAAGTATATGTGAATTTGATTTGTAATTATATTATTTAAAAAAAAAAAGCGAAAAATACCGGTTTAAAAGAATTATAAGCATTAAACAGATTTTAAGCTAAAAGAAACAATTACTTTAAATAAAAATCTATTTATAATTTAGTTGGAAATTATATATGAAATTTTGAGAAGATTATTCATTTTACAATTAATCAATAGTTTTTAATCCTTTCACTGTTGGCTATTATTAATATAATTATACAGGTAATATTCATTATTTTAATAATTCCACTACTTTGTACATCTTAAATATATCATTTACGTTTTAGCTATTGGGTCTGGCATGGTGGTTACTTTGCGTGAGAGTGTGTGATTACATTGAAACCTGCATATTTGTGTTGCGAAAGAAACAAAACCAGGTCTCTGTTTTGCACGTATACCATCACATAACTATTATAATGTTCGGCTGGTATTTTTTAAAGTACGTTTTGGATGTCAGATGTACATATCTAACTTTACTTAATTGTTTCGTACATGTAATTATGTATACGTACTATTTCATCTCTGCATGGAGTTCGTATCTCAAACGGATGGTATCTCCCGTTAAACCATTTATAACTCGGTTACAGATGGCAAGTGTCTATACAACATGTTATAATTAGACTGTTTATTGCGATAAATATTACCACATGTCTCAGTGGTATTTATCGAATTATTGTGACCCACATAGAACATAAATATCTCTTAGAAATCTAAAGGATATCCACGACAGATATTAAGGATATTCATGAATACCTAAAAAATATCCGTTAGATGAGCTTTAGATATCCAAATGTCCACCATTTATGATCTAATAGATATTTATAGGATATTTATGCCAATATTCGTTAGACGTCTATATCAGTATGTAGTGGATATTTATATACATAGATGTCCCATAGATATCCGTTACATATATATTAATGTTTGTATGTTAAAAATTATTTCGATATAATTATTTACAAAAAGTACGCAGTTTTGTAAAATTATACAGGGTGTACTAAAACCACCGGAGGTCCTCTTAATGACAGATTCCTTAGAACATTTCCAGACGAAAATCCTAATACAAAAGTGTCGAGGCTATAATAGTTTTTAAATTAGAAGCGATTATTTTCCACTAATGAGAGGGCTGAAATATCGCGCGCTCAGGCACGGCGAAATGACAAGTGATATAAGTGCTCCTATGAATATCGCTCTTTTTATGATGTTATGTTTATTGTATAAATTTACAATATCACTTGTCATTTCGCCGTGCCTGAGCGCGCGAAATTTCAGTCCTATCATTTGTGGAAAAAAATTGCTTCTAATTTAAAAACTATTATAGCCTCGACACTTTTGTATTAAGATTTTCGTCTGGAAATGTTCTAAGGAATCTGTCATTAAGAGGACCTCCGGTGGTTTTAGTACACCCTGTATATGAAATTTGTTTATACATACATAACTATTGTATATATGATATGTGTTTCAAATCCTGTTCACTTTGTCAGCAGAGATAATATTGCATCGATTCGTGGGCTCGTCTTTTATATTATTGCAGGATAATTTTTAATTACTAGAAAGTGTAACGTGCGATTGCCGCGTCGCGGCAGTAAGTGGTAATAGTTTGAATATTTAATGTATATCCTTGGTAGCTATTTGGTAGACACGGATATGTGGACAAGACGTAAATATGTAATGGATATTTTTGGTAGCAATTTGGTGTATATGAACATGTGGATAATATATGCATATCCATTAGATATCCTCGCTAGTTATGCGGAAGATATAGACATTTTATACATCTATTAGATATCTGGTAGATATCCATACTAGCTAAGGACATCATATGAATATGTAGATATTTATTAGATATTTTGTTCTGTCTGGGGAGACGTCTCTAGACGTCTCTTACACTCTAGTGTAAGGATATCCAAGTTCAAACCCTGGCTGAAGTAATATTTTTCGCAGTAAATTTCTTTAATTAGAATTTACGAGTTGTGTCGTTTACTTTTCTACATTGATTTTATAATTATATCACTCATGTGATAGTATTATTATCATCTTCTGGGAAAAAATAGAAAAAAGATTCATTATATGTATATATCTAAATGTATACATATATCTAAATCATGCAATATTTAATTATATTTCATGAGATTCTGTGTCGTCGATTAGGGTGAAGGGATTTCTCGATCACACTGTCTTTTCGTTTACAAAGTTTGTTGTTCTTTATTTTTTATACAAACAATTATCACGTACACTACACTCACGCGTGTTTCGTGCTCGGAACTTGTGACTCCGCGACAACGCCTGGGGACTATGGTCCTGAGTCGAATGGGATTTATCGCCTTTATTAATTTGTTATCGAACGCTTTTTCGTGCGCGACAACGACTAAGAAACTGTCGTTTTGAGTCGCGCAGAATAAAATATGCACACACACTTGCGTACGTCCGATTTGAATCGCGGTGACCAGCCAAATGCTGATAGGTCATTGCCCCGTTGTATCCGCGGCGAAGAAATGACTACGCCGCGATATGACAAAAGTTCGCGAATCCTTTGTTTCATGCCGATCTCTTTTCCCCCCCGGACGGGAGAAGGCAAAATTATTATATTGTATAAGCATGTGTGTGCGTATCTGTATTGAAGAGATGATACACGACAATTCAATTAATTGAATTAATCGAATTAATTAAATCTCAAGAGATTATACATATAATTAGATATTATGTGATTTAGACGTATACATATAACGATTTTCTCTATTTTTTTCCCGGGCTACTTTTATTAAAAATATATTTTAATTACTTATTTATTTGTGAATTTAGGTTCAATTTATTTTGATGATAGTACCTGCGGTGCAGTTTCTAGGTCCCAACTGCAAAATAGCAGGAGGAATAATAGAACCATTGTTTGTAATAAATGTATGTACTATTCTGTATTTATTTTATAATTTTTACAAGAAAACTTATACAATTAAACAGAAGATTTAACATTAAGAGGTGATTTTATATTACTTATGTCTTAAGTAAATAATACTACAGTTATACATATGTATATGCGTTTACATAATATAATATACATATATAACTATACGTATGTATACATATAATATATAATACGTACATTACAATATATTGTCTTTTAAATATATTAAATGGATATACAGAGTAATTCAAAATCCATATTTATTATTATACCCCTATATTATTATGAAGACCGTGCTCGTCTAACATCCCATACAACACAAAAGTTTGCAACAACATTGCCGCAACATTGCAACATTGCATCTTGCAGTGTAATGGTACATAGATATTGCAGAGACATTATTTTACGATATTACTTTAGTAATGTTGTAGCAATATTATTTTAAAATATTGATACAATTATGTTTGTAATATGTATATTGTTTCCTCATATCACTTTTATAGTTTACTAGAAATGACAAAACGCGCGTTTCGCGCGCGCAGTTTGTAGTTGAGCATTGTATATTTTTAAGAATTTGTATACATGCAAAGAAGTAATTGTATGCGCAACGTCAATTTAAAATAAAGTGATTTTTCACTCACTGATACGACTCGCAACAGCACAGTTGTACGTAGGTACATCGTTAACTAGGTACATATGTTAAACTGTAACAATACAAATATGCATATGATTATTATAGACTAATCATGTAAAATTGAAATTATTGTATCAAATATACTTTATATTTTATATTTAAAAAATAGGTATTTATTAAAATAATTATATAGAATGCTGAAAAAGTCTTCCTTTTAAATATAAACTGACAAAATTCTATACGTATGGTTTTGTCTCTAACGCTTATTCGAATTCTCGTTCGAATCATTTGACTAAATAAAAAGAACACAGAAGAGGTCCTTTATTTTGCACAAAAAGTAGCAAATAAATAAAAACGTAAGACTTACCTTACGATTTCTCCGTCGTTGCCCGATGCCTCCAGACCTCCTCCTCCTCTCAGATTTCCTCGTTGCACTCGCATAACACTCGCGAAAATCATCGATCGCGCGAAATTTCCGGCACTCCCGTACGCGATGTGAAATACCACGAAACGCACGAAATGCCATTAACAAATAGGTATCGCGTGACTTTCTATCATACAAATTACTCAAATTAATATCTTGCATTTTTGATTTGGAAGAATGGATAAATCATTTTTGAATTGGCGATATAAAAGGTAACACAAACATCGGAAGCATAATCTGCGGTAAAGCAGTAGTTATTAGTCCGTAACGAAACGATATTTTACAATCTTTGTCATTTAATCTAATCCTTGAAACGAAATCGATAGATAATTAAAAGCGCGGTGCGTAAACGAGATGTAACCGCGACAAAATACCACGGTTTACATTTATAATGTAGATGAGTTAATCTCGTGAAATAACTATACGTGGATAAAGAGCCGTCGCCTCAACACGCAATTCGTTTCTCATTACAAGTTGTAGAAACTTAATAATTAATCGAGGAACGTTACTTGTTACTGATAAAGGTGTACAAATCAATAGCGTTTTATTCTTCCATTCATCGTGATCAAGTCTTGGAAACCGATAATGTAAAAGTAATACTACGCACGGAGCAACTCTCGCTGCTGCCTGCCAGCACGACGCGACGTTCGGCGAGCGAGTGGGAGCTTGGTGGCGACCTTCAGGTACACGATGGCACGCAAAAACATCGTACGTCACCGCGCCGAGTGAAAAACAACAAAAAAACGTTGAGAATTCGTTGGCCCGCTTAATCGTCGTACGATACCGCGCCGAGTGAAAAACAACAAAAAAACGTTGAGAATTCGTTGGCCTGCCTACGCAATGGAAAATTCTGTATTTTACATTACTTTGTTCCGTGACTGTTACTACGTTTTGTGTATCATTCTGCGGACTTATTGGTACCGATTAAATAAACGATTAATTCTATCGAGAAAATGTATCAGAACAAAAATCATTGTTACTTAAATTGTAACTACTAAAGCCAACGGCACACGATACTATTTTTCCTACTGGATTGCTTACGAGAGCCAATCAGAATGCAGAGTTTTCGATCAGATGACTTAAGGCTGAATCCTGATTGGCTCTCGTAAGGAATCCAGTAGGAAAAATAGTATCGTGTGCCGTTGGCTTAAGATTAGAGATTTTATCTTAATAGTTAGCGTATACAAATGTACATTTCTAAATTGCATATCTTCATTTACGCGTTGCTTTCCGCGGCGTGTTGCTTTCGCCGAGCGCCGTAGAAATGACGTATCGTGGTAAATAACTGGGTCGCCGGGCGGTTCCAAGAAATGACGTAGCGCCGTGAACACCTCTGTCGAAAACAATCTATTGAAATCCGCGCTCGGTGTTTTTTCGACAATTCCGGCCCGAGGTGTTTACGACGCGGTACGCAGCATCAGTCGCGCGGCGACAGTCGAATTGATCGGTGATGCCCGCGCCGCTTCGCATATCGTATTATTCTTTCTTGATACGCGTTCGCGACAAGTGCGGGAGGAAACCGTGATCGCTCTGTGCGAATAATGAGTGATTGATATCATCGTGCGATCGCTGAATTCCCGCGATTTACCATCGATGCGAAATGCTCGATGTAATCGAACATTTCGTAGTGGCACTCGAACTCGGTGATAATCAGACACGGTGAAAACCGAAGAAGTGGCATTTGGATACAGTGACAGTGATAAGTGATTTTACAAACGGAAGTTTAAATTCGCGAGTGTGTCGGAGGACAGCTGAGACAACGACACCTGAGAGGAGGACACCTGAGTGGACGAGGAGGCATCGGGCGCCATTGCAGAATCAATCCGCCGCTGCGCATCGTGTCGGTGAGTAACAAGTTTTTTATTAAAGTAACGGAATCTACATTTTTAGATCGTAGATTGTAGATTGATTGACATTTCGTAGATCCGTTACGTTAAAGTGGATAGGTTACAAATAATTTTACGTTTTATTTAATATATTTAATTTATCGATAAAAAATAATATTATAGAGTTCTACAAATCAGAGTATGTTCAGCTCATTTGTTATGTTGAAAATCGGTGAAATACATTATAGAAATTATGTGAAATATGACGAATATTATCAATGTATTCGGCCATCTCGTAACCTATCCATTTTTAATTAATAAATTGATATATGTATATGTATAATAAAATAACATGTGACGTAAGATTCCAATATATTTTGTCGAGAATGCGTAAATTTGAAATTATTTTTTATACTTTATTTGAGATTATCGTTTAACTATAATATTCAATTATAATATCGGTGTCACTCGTGTGGCAAGTTGCTTTTTTCTGGACCTTACGTCATTTATTTTACATATCTCGCGATACTCTCAAGATGCGTTTAACATAAATACACGCATCTCGTATTTTTGCGGTCGATTTTCGCGGTCGGTTTTCGCGATCAGTTTTTTACAACATGTCCAAGAAATTATTAATTATTTAATTTCATCGCGGAATATAATTAAAATTAGTATAATACAAAGTAAATTTTTTTCTACATTTATGTGCTTGAATTTTATATTCAAAGATCGAGTTACGAAGAGACGGTCGGTACTTTTGGAAACGAAAGTAAAATTACACATTGATGAGTTTTAAAATTAATTCAATTTTTTAAAATTACGTTTCTTCTTTAAATAACTTCTCTCTTGGTCGTGCATTTTTTTATACGATCGGCGCTCGCATATAGTTCGAACCGTACGAAATATCTGTCGGTGATAAACCGACTATGGAAGGAGTTTTCTTTCTTCCTGATCTCTGGTCAAAATGACCAGACTGTATGGCCAGGAGCAACGAAAGGTAGGTCCAATCTGGCCCAACGAAAGAAGACTGGATACAACGGGGTAAGTGGTCAATATTGGCCACTCCAATGGGGTATGTGACTAAGGCGATGTGCGAAATAAGTTGATTTGTTATTTATCAATATTCGGGTGGGTTATATAATTGTTAGCTTCTTTACATCTCGCATATGTGCGAGATTAACAAGACTCCTGTTAAATCCCATTCGCGCGCGTATAGCCCCAAATCGGACCTTTTATAAATCACGTCGCGGTTCAAACGAAAGACTTGTAGGTCGGGTAGGTAGGAAAATGGATAGGACTATACATCGGAATACGGGCAGGTAGAGATTCGGGTAGACGGTGGCAGCAGGACGTAACTCGATAATTAAAAAGATAGATAAAATTATAACTGCAATGTATTACTATTAAATATAATTATGTTTGCATTCGGATGTGTATATAATAAGATGAAAGTTGTTATGCGTTTGTCAAGTTTTTATTTATGACTTACTTGAAATTTTTGTAGCTTTGATTTACTTTTACGAAATCGTTAACAAATACATTCGGAAAATTTTGTGTCCCAAACATGTAATATGTATACATATATTTTACATTCCAAGAATTTCATATTATTGTACGTACACCGAATATTTGATATGTAACGTCGAGAGAAATATTGTTTTAAATTTTATTATGTAATTATTTCTTTTATAATATTGTATACGTTGTAAAGTTAATTATAAGAAAGATGAAGTGAATATTAAAGTATACAATAATAAAATTGTAAAAAGTCACATTCTAAAGAAAAGAGAACCGCCGATCGAAATTGGCGGGGCTCTGTAAATCGATCTTTTTATCGAATAAAATTCTAGTTCAATTGGATTCACAGTCTTTTAATCGATAGAGTTTCGTATTTCGTTTCAGTTGTACATATAATTTACGATATGTAGAAAAATATATATGTAATTGAAACGCAAAAGCTGCTCCGAAAAATATAAAACGAGAACCAATACCTATTTTCGGTATAGAAAAGTACTTAAATTTACCGGGTCTTTACCATAGGCCATGTTGCCTTAATTCTCCTCAGAGTGTACCAGAGCGCGCTCGAAACACAGACTTTCTGAATAACATTACATAACTCTTCGTACATCATGACTGTGAAAACGACAATACCGATTCACCGTCTTACTCACGATTGTATTTATTGTTTATTATTTCCGCAATACCGTATGGCAATGTTAACAATATTACGTTTCGTGTTATATTCTTATTTAAAAAATGTATAAGAACGTGATAGGAAAGCTAAAATGCGTGTACTTTCCTGAAAATTTACAGTGAATTTGGTTAAGTTGGGTTAGATTAATTCAAGTTGAGCATTTGCCGACGTTTTAATCTCGCCTGTCACTTCTTGTCTCTTATAATAATTATAAAATATAATAATGTACGTACTTTGGACCAATTAATTCATAAACGCAAAATGCACAGCGAAAGTGAGGAAGGAGAAATTATATCAGACTTTGAAGATTTTACAGAAGAACTAAGTAGTTTTCCTCATGTTTTGAAATTCATACGTAAACTGCGTGACCATATTAGAAAACAACGCAAGAAAATTACTAAACTACAAAAGAAGCTCAATGAGCAGGTATATACTTTCAGTAAAATCAATATCTTTCTTATACCCTTCTCTAATGTGTTATATTCACAGAAACAGCAAAACTCGCTTTGTACAAAACCACACGTATCCCACTGTGAGACTCAAACGGATCCTTTAGACTTTAATAAATCACTACCACAGGACTGGAATGTTAATCGTAATGTTAAGTCCCTCAGTATAGTAGATGAGGTGAAGCAAGTTGCTGAATCAGCTTTATTACAGACTGGTTTTGTTTATGAGGAGACATCGGGAATGTATTACGATTACAAAACTGGATATTATTATGATACAGTACGTTATTGCGTGTGTGCTTGTGAAGAATAGAAAAGAAAGAAATGGATAAATCTAGAGATGTATCATTTTAGAGGCAAGGTTTATATTACGATGGAAATACTGGAATATACTACTACTACGACGAGGCTAGCAATACGTATCAATTCCATAGCCAAGTCTATATAAATGAAACTACTCCTGTACATCTTCCAACTTTTCGAAAAGAGGAAAAACAAGGAATTGGAAATACGTATAAGGTAATTACATGCGTTTAACTTTGTGAGAAACTTGAACATTAGTCTTACATTACAAGTTTGAAATAAAATAGACGAATTAATAAAGGGCTCTCGTAGGATGACGTGAAAAAACGAAAATTTATAAGTGATGAGGAAAATTTAAAAGATAAAGAACCTGAAGAGGGTGAATGTTCAGGAAGTGAGAATGACGGCATTTCTGACGAAATTATTCCTGACGTATCTACAAATAGCGAAAGCGATGAGGAAGAACAAGGTTTATTATTCATATATTCAATATTCTCTTAATTTCGTTCTTCATGTCACTGTAATTATTATATTATATATATATATATATATATATATATTATATACATATATGGCTCATTTTAATCAATCCGCTCAAATATCTCAAAATGTTTTGTCTGAAATATTTTTCAATTTGCCTAATACTTTTTAATATATTCAAGAGAAAATTGATAACTTTTTCAATATTTAAACTTATGTCTGAAAATCATTTTGATTTCAGATTTAGCGAAAGGTTATCCACCATGTATGAGAATTATTGTTAAGGAAACAGATTTGGCAGAGTTAAAATTGGGCTCCCTTTTCCTCGTGACATGTACAGGAGGTTCCTTAGGTCGATTGGGAGATCATTCGGTGTTAATACCGGACATAAATATTAGCAAGGTATACCAAGGGGGAAAAGTCAAAAATTTCATCTTTTATCAAAATATTTTACGCATTATTACGTATATGTATTTACAGTATCATGCACGTTTTGTGTACGATGAAACTGAGAAGCAATATCGAGTAATAGATTCTGGTTCGAGAAATGGTACGTTTATAAATGGCAAAAGATTGTCAGTAGCTAAACAAGAATCTGAGCCTCATGAGGTAACGCATGGATCAGTTATAAAAGTTGGCGGAACAAAGTTACTATGCCATATTCACGATGGAAATGAAACGTGTGGCCATTGCGAACCAGGTCTTGTTCAACGGAACATCAATCTTAATGAAAATAAAGCTTCGAAGACGAAACATCACAAGGAAGAGTTGCGACGTTTGAAACAAAAATTTGGAATTGAAAAGGACAATGTTGTATCTAGTAGTCAATTAGCTTCAGGTTATCAAGATAGAGCGCAAGCTAGGCGGCAGTGTGTAGGTTCCTCGGATCCTTATGCTAAGACTCAACAAAGTTCTGTTGATACGTGAGTATCGTGACTTCTAAACGTAAAAAGGAGCACGTTATATGTATATTATAAGTAAAGTAGACCGCAGATATTACAGAAATAAGACTATTTAATCATACGCAGATCAATAACAAAGGACAATAAAGGGTTCAAATTGCTTTCGAAGATGGGGTGGTCCGAAGGTCGCGCCTTGGGCAAAGATGGAGATGGAAGGACGGAACCTGTAAGTTTTTTTACTTATTTTATTATTACACTAGACTTATCAATTATCGCAATGAAAAAATGTTTATAAAACGATTATCTCAGCAAACACAAAATATAGCTGCTATGCAACAAAGAGATAATAAATATATATATATGTAACAGATGCTATATTGTAGGTATATGAATGTTACATATTTTATATAATATAACGGATGTTATACAGTAGTTTACCTCAGGGTGGTAAATTTTTATATACACAGTACCTATTTTTACCGGTAGACGGCTCATTTACTTGAAAGTAAAACTTAGCGTGAAGCCTTATAAAAAATAATAGCAGTCAGACGTCAGCTATTCCCAGCGAGAAATGCCTCGTCGATCGATGGTTGAATCGTCGAAAGTAACGTCGATTTGACATTGATCGACGAGTCATTTCTCGTTGGGTTGTAGCTATCGGAATTATTACTTCTTTTGCAATACATGAGAGATATTAGCTCCTCGAATTAAATAAACGGTTATGTAACAGTAATATAATAATTTAAATTACAATTATATAACATTTCAACAATTTTTACAACTACTGTATAACAATTATATTATCACGTTACAGTGATATAACATTTTTGTTATACGTTATATTATAGTTAGATAATTGCAATATTTAATGAGTTTTTACATGTAGAGATTACAATCCGCTTTATTATGGCAATGTAACAGTTATTTATCTGTGTTTGCTGGGATTTCACTAAAAATTTGACACGAAATTTAGTATCAACGTGAAGGAGTGTGGTAAAGGAGTAATACGCAGTAATTGCGAATCAGTTGCCTTTCTACGACGCAAATTAAAAATTATACATTAAATCTATCACGTCCTAATTAATAAATACATATAACATTACTTCCGAATTCTCTCTCTCTTTCTCTCTCTCTCTCTACGCGTAAAGAAAGTACAAGATAAAGGAGAAACAGATGCACACTCGAGTCATTAGCCGGTCTTTCCTACCTTTGGTCGCATCGCATCGTGTCGATTTAATCCCACCCGCCATATCGCATTTCGACGGCAACGAAATGAGCATCGTCGGTACGAGTAGAGCATTCGTATGATAACGAGAGTGGCTCTGCGAAATGCTAACTAGCAAAAGAAGAGACCGCGTGGATCGCGGACTGTAAACGAGAGAGAGAGAGAGAGAGAATGGGGGGCGCCCTGAGGTAATGAATGCAAATGTATTGAAATCCAAATCATTATTTTGTCTAGACGCATCGTATGCCCCATTGCATATACCCTAACCGGAATATATCGGGATATATCGGGATATGTCAGCAGTAGTGCCTCTACGTGTAAAAGGATTAAAGGGTGGGATAAGGGGAGACCGTGTTATTTTCTCTCGTCTGTACTTGTGTGTCGTCTTCGCTGTCGTCTCACTATCCGTTCGTTCGTCCTGTTGTCCCAGCAGCTCCTCCCCATCCGCCTTTTTTTGTCAAATTTGTCTGTCGCGCTAACCGTTATTTCCGCTAGATATAGAGTCGCTTACACTTCTTGCTCGTAAAGCAAAGAGCTACTGTTGGAACCAGAGTTAGAGGCTATATTTTCTATGTAACGTGGTTTCCGTTCAAATAAATGATACAAAGAACGCACAAGATGTGCTTAGAATTTTGGAATATGTCTGACAATTTAGTTACGAATAAGATGTAGGAGCATTTAAATTTACGTCGACTATTTCATACTATTTTTTGCGCTTTACTATTTTGCCTGTTGTATGAAATTGCTCTTATTTCCCCTCATTTCCAAATAAATGAAGAACCTTTAAAAACTTATTCGCAAGTGCTCGTTGGCTGTCCTATTGAGTAAATAGCTACTTCGCTTTTACATTGAATTCCTTTTTTATATTACCCTTTCTCTTAACGAGCACCACTCAACGCTCGTTGTCAGTTGCAGCCACGTAATACGTGGCACCGTCTTTAAACGCGTTTTACAATGACCTATATCGTAAACGATAAAGTCGGAGAAGGGATGCGAGCACAAAATACGGAAGGAAAACACTCGTTGGGATGATACGCCACACCTCGCCTCGCCTCGCTTCGTTGAAAGCCCGTAAACCAGACATTGTTAAGTTCGCGAATGACGATTGCTAGTAAACCGCGAGATATAAAACCGTCATGGAACTGTATGGTCTACGTACGCAAAGCCATACTGTACTTTAACGACTAAAATCTCAACGGATTCATTTATCTAAGTGCTTTACTGAGCCCTAGTCTATTTGACACACGCGCGCAAATTGCCCAAGTTACAAATTCTTTGCCATCTCGCACTGAACTCAAACTGAAAAGTGAGAAAATTTATTTAATATTGCGTAAAGTTGTCACAACTTTATCGTGGTAAAATTGATAATGCCATTCGTTGAAATATGTTAAGAAAGGCGCACAGAAAAAGATAGGAATTAAATAAAGTTGGATAATATACATATGTATTTCTTATTTATTAAATACTAGCTGTAATTACGGTTTTGAGATATTTTACATAGATTTAGACATTACTAGCAAGTGAGCAACATATTTACCATAGCGAACGCACGGATTGCAAAGCAATCGTAGACTACATTTAGAAACTGCAACGATTTCATTTTATAGACTTCCCTAAATATCGACTGCCGTAAGCCATTTCACGAATAGAGTGCAAGCGTACATCTCTGGTAATTCCGTTTACGATTTACATCCATTCCCATATTACATCTGTTTGCGGTTTACAATCCTCGAAGGGAAAAAAAATCATTGATAAATTATGCGACGTTATTTACAAGGACAGATGCTTTATAAGCATACCATTAACATTCGCACAAAAACAGCGTAGTTGCTCACACGAAAATAATTCGTATTGACTACCGTTTGGTACGAATTTATTCACGATCTCTCTCTCTCTCTCTCTCTCTCTGTTTATTTTCTTACTACCGTATGTATTTATTCACCGCATATTTCTCTTCCGACAAAAATGAGTAAGAAATAAAGATATAAAAGAATTAAGGGCTTGGTATGCATGGCGGAAATCGAGTATGTGAATATACGTAATATACACGTTTTTGCTGTGAGCATTACATTTATCTCTCAAGTTTTTGGTGTAAAACATTCACTCTATTGGAGTAAATATTCATTCCATTGGAATATTTTCACTCTGAAAACTTTAGAGAATATAATGCAAAGTCGTTTCAATATACGCAATAAGGACTGTACAGACATGTCGAGTGTACAGTGCTAAAATACAGCATTGTCTTTATGATGATTACGTCAATAATTGAGCATTAGAATTCGGTATATAAATACGGCTTATTCAATGAATGATAGATAAAGGCGGAACGGGAAGAAAATGAGTCGTAATAAGCATTGAGATTTTTTCATGTGTTATTAAGTTATTTCATTGAAACATTTAGTCATTTTACTTGACACACTTAGTTGTGTAGTATAATGCATATAAAATTGAACGTCATTAAAAAATATTTCAGTTTCTTACCTTTACAGTTTAACACAGTATCAATATATTTATATCCACAACTATGCTTATACTTTGCAATAGATATATAAAATGTAATATAATCCCAGTGGAGGGGAGTGTTTTGAATACATTGCTCGTGAAAACAAGGTGGGCACATATAAAAGCAAATCGCAGATGTTGACTTCCATGCCTTCTTCATGATTACTTTACGCGATAACTTGTTGTTGTCCCATCTATCTTTCGTTCTTTCTTCTTATCTTTTTCCTGCTATTTATTCACTGTATCCTTTTATTTGGGAGACGACACGAAAACAGTACTAACAAAAGGAAAAAATAGTTAGGTGCGCGCATGCCATATCACAGTGCGAATCGGTCCGCGAACCATACAATCCAAACAAATTTTTGTCTCTCTGTCGATCTAATTTTGACAACGTTCTAAGATTTTTTTTTCAAAAAGCGCGAGTTATTTTATCTATTTTATAGAGATAATATTTTACACAGATCAGTCGCTATTTAAATTTTGCAATTCGATATAAGTTGTTTGTTTATACGCCAACACATGTGACTATTATATAATAACATAAAGTTTATGATACGTTAAGGAGATAGAAAAACAAGATTTAAAAAGACAGGATTAGATAAAGGGACAAAATTTTAAGAATATGAACAGAGAGAGCAAAGGCAACAGGTGGGAAACTTATGGGCACAAATAAATCACAACGACACAACATCACTATCTAAACATCTATTTATTCTGTACACAATAAATAGATTAATGCACTCTTTCTCTTATTCTTATTCTTTGTCTTCATTTGTTGTCTCAACCGTTATTTTGTTGTGTATAGATACATGTTGTCTTTCTACGTTCGTACTTGTCGAGCGCGTGTGCGTGTGCGCGTGTTGACTTTCACGATATATTAAATAAAGCAAAAATGTATCTGTGAGATGTAACTTTTGAATTGTAAAATCTGAAAAACTTACAAATTTAAAAGATGATAAGGATAAAGATTCTTTTAAAATTACAAAGTTAAATGATAATGATCAATTTCTATATGCAATGTAAAAGTGGTATGAGTCTCTCTCTCTCTCACACACACACACACACACACACACACACACACACACACACACACACACACACACACACACACACACACACACACACACACACACACACACACACACACACACACACACACACGCACACGCACACGCACACGCACACGCACACGCGCACACACACACACACACACACACACAGAGAGAGAGAGATATGTTATGATTATTATATAAAGAAAAAGAAAAGAAAATTAAGCAGACTCAACCAGCAGGGAGCAGACGTGAGTGCATAATTCTGTGAACATACGAGGTCCATATACGCAGCGCACACGCGCATGCACGTGTCAGCTTAACAGTCGGCATTGCCATACACGCGTACACACGTATACGTTTGTATGTCCGTAACGTTAGTTAGCTAGGAATATACAATTCAGTCAGAAGCGGTCGATTGGTGCAGACGAAATGTATGTATATGCTCGTGCAACACAAACGTTGGTCGAATAATCACCCGGTATCGACATACAAATATGTACAATGAGATTTATTAATTACAGCGAATCGACAATGTTGAATGCATACGTCTCGGTCAACATAAACCGCGTACAATGAGCGTCATTGTATCAGACGCGACGCGATGTGACGTGACGTAATGAAAAGAACGTACGATGCCATTCACGTATATGGATTTTTACAAGATACCTTTCTTCTCGGTTAATTGCATAACATTTTTCTAAACACAGAGGTAGAGGAAGTAACGTGTAAAATAATTAGGCTACATCGACAAAGCAACGATTCGTATGCTTTTCTAATCGAATATTATTAATTGCTGTTTTATGTGTGTGTATTCTTTAATGATTAAGTCGGACCGTACGTATTGCGTACCGGAGACATCGGTTGTCCTATCATCGCCAGACGGCTTCCGTCTGGGTAAACATGCCGATATAGACCGAACAGTCTGGCCGGTAGGGCTTACTGACTACCTAGGGACATCCATCACGGGATTATCGCAGGAGGTTCCGTTCGCGCGTGGTTAAAACGTGTGATGCTAATATACACACGACTGGTATATCAATCTTTTAATGTATCCCGTTTGCGTTTATATTTATGTGTTAAACGTATATGTCTTTATGTACCGATTTTAATTACTTTCGAAGCTATTATGAATCTATTAACAAACAATCGTGTGTTAATCACGCACACATGCGCATCGTCCCTTTATATTTCAGGGCCGGTTGTTGCAACCTCTTGACAAGATAACTAATAGTTAAATTATACATCTATCTTTGTTTAATTTGAAGGAGAGTCACCGAGAGGTTGGAGAATATAGTTTATAAATATATGTCCCTACACACAAACACACACATTCTATATAAACATTTGCAATTTACATAGCGAAAAATTACTGACTTCTGTCCAGGATAACAATTATCCCAGTTTATATACCCATACTCCAAATTCTTCCATCCTATCCTTACACGTGTTTTGCTTATGTACAAATAATGCACGCCAAGACTTTCAACGACATGACATGATGCACGATAATAGATTTATAGATAATATAGATTAAATATCAGGTTAAATGTAATTCGACAAATTGCTTCAAATTGTCTCCACGTTGTGTCGAAAACTTGGTAAATACTTTTTCCTATGACTTAAAGTTAAATTTTCTCGAGAACATCTTATTAGATATAAGAAAAGGGAGAAAGAGTTGCAGGTCAATGTGAGAGAAAAAGCTTGAAATTGAGTCGCGGTATGATGTGTAGTCAAAGTGTATTCGGTGATGACATTGGCAAAAGGGCAGGGGAAAGAAGGAAAGGAAGAAAAAAAAAAGAGGGAAAGAAGAAGTAGGAGGAAGAGGAGGATGTGGTGGCTGGCGGTGGTAGTGGCAATGGTGGTAGCAACGGCGACGGCGGTTGACGGTTGACGGACGACGGACGACGGTCGACAGTCGACGGACGACAGTGGCAGACATACAACGTTGTAAACGAGCAAAGTTTCGAACCCAATATGCGCTGTCCAGCGCGGATGCTTGGAGCCCATATTCAAGCTGTCAAGGTGCGGCGCACGTGTGTCCACGTCGCTTCCCGGTATGCCAGACGGGTAAACCGGGACAAACTTTCGAACTGGCACAGACCGTCTGGCACCCTACCACCGTGTCTCAGAGAACCCGCGAATTCCTAATACGTTATTGTACGTCGGCATCGTTTTGTTCGTACGATCGACCACACGATGTCTGGGTTTCCCCGACTAGGAATTTCCTTCCTCTTTATTAAGCGTATTAAAAGTTTCCCCACTAAACGCTAACTGACTTAGATTAATTACATATAGTTGTTCACTCTTTCTTTCGTTGTTCATTCGAAACAGAAAATCTTTCGTCAAATAGCCTCTAACAAACGTTTGCAACACTTTCTATATCCAATTATTTGCACATTTTCACAAACATTAACAATAATCGCTCTTCTCGAAATACTTGACCGATACGATTAAAAGTTTCACATATTGAATATGTATGCACACGCGCGCGCATGCACAATCGGTGCATCTCGACAAGTTAGCGTGCGCATACGCATTAGAGGTGTCTGAGCTTAAACGAATGAATTAGGAGAGAAGAGTGAAAAGGGCAAGGACGTGGCAGACGCCACGACACGTCTATACCCTCTAATCGGTAATTATGGTGCATTGTCTTCGTTCGACCATGTCGTTCAATCAGTCGATGTGACCTATTTGTCTATTTTCTACCCTTATCCAGTTTTTGCCTTTGCGAGATAAAATTCTATTCATTTCTGTAATATCAACAAAGCATCTACATCATTCAGTTAGGAAGTTGACAATCTTTTGCTAGATTATAAATTTTTTTTTCAAATTTCTTGAAGCTTATTCGTGACATCTCTGTTAATTCACGCGAGAGTCGAAAGAAAAATTGAACGTAAGTACTTTCTCTTTTTCGCAATCTTTTGTATTTTTCATCTCAATTTCAATGTATATATACAGAGTGTTATGTAATAGCCTCCTCACCTCTTACTTACGGGTAGAGCAGATTAGACTGTGTTGAAAAGTCCTCTACCATTTTGCAATTTTCGCAATGGTTAACGATTTTTAATAAATAATAACTCGTTAACTATTACGAAAATTATAAAATGGTAGAGGACTTTTCGACTTATTGTTAATCTAGTCCGCTCTATCCGCAAATAAGAGGTGTATGTATGTACATATACGTCATATCATACAGATATGACGTATTACACATTATGCTAATCTATTTTAACCTCCCCCTTGTAATGAATCTACGAAACCTAGATTGGAAGTTGCGACTGGACAAAATAATTTAGCAATCTGATGGTATTCAACGATAATATATGACGAGACGCTGTTTAATGAATATTTTACACTATTCGCCTCTTTGACATAGTTTACTGTGTAGACTTCTCTCCTCCCCCTTCTCCCCCCCCCTCTCTCCCGTCCGTGATATCGATTAATCTACGTTAACCGCAATAAGACTAATAATTATCTCATTTAATCATTTTAGTTTTGAAGAAATAATTATAATTTAAAAATAATTTTAATTCAAACGCGATAAGCATTCATAAAGATAAAAAAGTATCTTTATTCGAAAGTCAATGGCCAAAAATAAGGTGTCGGTTGTAAGGTTAAAATAAATATTGAAAGAAAATCAAAGTACGGTTATGAGTCTTTTTGCTCCTGGACAACTTGCATGTAAGCCCGTTAATCGAGTAATAGTACGAGTAACGAGTGACCATTACTCGTACCATTGTTAGAGAAATTGCCTCAAAGAATTGTATCCAGTACAACAGATTTTCTGAAAAAAATGTAACTTTTATATTGGCACATCTTTCTGAGAATTGACAACATCTATTGAAGTTAACGACAAATATTTTAATATTTAAAACATAATATTTAAAGAATAACTAAATAATATTTCGTGACAAAATATTGCTGCTTCTGTTACAGTTACCGATTGCGAGCAATCACAACAAAGTTGGTCTTGGATCGAGGAGAACGGATGTTTCTAACATCGAATTAGATTCCAACACGGAGAAGAAGCAGGCAGTTTGGCGGAAAACGCAAAAACGTTATAAAGAAATAGTGGATTAACTTGATAACAAATTAATAATTAACTAACGGCTACAAACTTATTTTATACAACCACCTAGTCGCGTATTATAAAAGATATAAATAATTTTTTAATTAAAAAGAAAATTTACCGTTTATTGATCATGAATGATAAATATTGAAAACTTTTCCAAACGCCAAAATAAATAGGAAAAAACTAACTTAATAACGAAAAAAAGAATTTTAATTTAGTTGTAAAAATTTGCTAAAAAAGGCTTTGATCATTATCTTTTTTATCATAGCTATTATTTATTATTTTCCACACACACACATATATACATATATATTTGTATTTAGAATAAGGAAAAATATTGATAATAACTTCATAATTGACTTGAAATTCTAATCTTGCACCAAACATATTTCACACTTAAGTTCAACATTTATGACGTATATGTTTTGCTGTTGTACAAATAAAGACAATCGTATTTCCCTTTGCCCAAATAATGATCATTTAACAACTTTCTTCATACATCTACCGCGTTTATATGTAAATAATGATAGAACAATAATTGGATATTTGAAGACGAGACATAAAAAAGAAATCAAATATTATGTTACGCTGTGTTTAAGAATCGCCAAAAACCTCGTAGACTCCAGTCAAGTTCAGCCGCTTTCTCACCCACCGCGATAAAAAGTCAATTTTATATACCGTTTGGTATACTTGAGTCTGATAGCGTTCGAATGAACGTCGAGACCGCTCAAATCTATGGGAGTTTTTAGCAAGATAGAAATTATAGATTTCACAAAATTTTGTTTTAACTTAATCAACCTTACCTTACTTGACGCAAGCAGCAAACTCGTGGGTTCTATGTTTCCAGTTATTAATTATTAAAAATGGCCCAATTAAAGCTCGCTGCGAGATGCGGCCGTCCCGCAATCAGCGCGCGGGGAGTTGTTTATTGTACGTAGCCCTTGCCGTGTGTCATAAACAAGTCCCTGCGCGCTTAGCAACGCCGATCGCGGGACGGCCGCATCTCACCGCGAGCTTCAATTGGGCGGTTTTTAATAATTAATAACTGGTTAACTATTGCGGAAATTGCAAAATGGTAGAGGACTTTTCGACTCGTCAGTCTAATCTGCTCCATCCGTAAAGAAGAGGTGAGGCGGCTATTACATAACACCCTGTATAAGTTATAGAAATTTCTGCAACTGTGTGTGCAAACGGATGTGAGGAAGAAAAAGAGGCAGAGCGAAAAAGCGAAAGAAGAAATGGATAGAAGCCGTACAGACAAACAAGAAGACAGGAAATTGACGAGACTAGTAATGTAATAATTAGCACGGTTATTTACGCAGTTCCCTTGGCGCCTTTCAATTATGTATTTGTGAGCGCGATAACAAATTCATGGCACGACGGTAAATATATTATAGATCGCAACGATATAGATACTACACACGTTTAAATGATATACAATATGTATACATATAAATATATTTTACAGATAGGTGTCAGAGTTTCAAATCTTTGTATTAAATTAGAAACTGGTTGGAGTTCGTTTTGCATGTTCCTTTATAAATAGTTTTCTTTTCAATGATAAAATGAAATATCTAACGCGTAATTGTATCCGGCATTTCTGACATGGCTCGCGTAAATACGAACAAGTTATAAAAGCGACACGATGAATTTACGGAAACGTACCGTATCGAGTGTAGTGGAAGAGAATCGCGGCGGATCTGGTCATTGAGTGTCTAGACACGGCGGCAACGTCAGAGCAAATCGGTGCTAACAAATGGCTCTCGTTTGTTACCTGTCAGCCATTTTTCGGTTCTCTCTAGTCTAGTGGACAAGCCTCATCTAGCCTCGATGCATCTCTCTACTGACGCTGAAAGAGAAAAAGATGGAGGAGAATCAACTTGGAATCTAATCGTTCACATTTTTCTCCACTTTCCCGAAACGACCTATCCACTTGACAATCGGATCCATTTTTCACATGTTACATGTTTCTTCGCTTTGGACCCATTGTCAGTTACATTAGATAGATAATGCAATGATAACAATTGGAGAAATGAACATTGGCTATGTTTATCTCAAGTCGTCTCTAATACGATAATAAAACGCATTAGTGATAGTATTGATGTGAGATAACAATGACATAACACAATGACAATATGTTGTTCATAATTTTAAATTTCGTGCAACAAGGTATACGTGCGTGTAACAAATTTCAGTCGCGGCTTTGTCGTGACAGTATTTAGCCTACATTGTGAGACAAAGGGTCAGATCCGCGACTATTTGATAAACCACTGCCACTTGCGTATGTTTCAAAGTCACAAAACCCACAGCTACAATCGCAGTGCGACTCTAGATAATTTCTGTACGCTGTAATAAAGAAATTAAAACCACACGGGTATGTATTATTATCGCGCGTACACAAATTAAAATTTTGTTTTCTTTCAAACTCGTATGCGGTTAATAAATTAAGTCGGAATCGCATTGCACATTTTAATTAAACTATGTGGTCTTAATAATTATAATAATACTTGATTCTAAGTATCCTAATGACGTAAAATCAACTACCTGCGTGTATGTATAGTCACGACGGTCACGACTGAGGTGATCAGATATGTATATACATATATAAAACTTCATACAGGTAATAACCAATAACAAGGCGTGTTTCTACGATTCGCAAGTGCAATAATGCGGCTACCATATGTGCCCAGCAAGTAATAATATTATGTTTCCAATTGCGTTGTAAAATGTATCGCTTGTATCGTTCGTAAGATTTTCAATACTTGTATACGCACGCATACACAAAATATGATGCGTTAATTGCAAACAGGTTCTCTCGCAAAAGGTACTTTCTCAAGCTATTTCTAATATTCCGATGTACGTGGACGTATCGCGGCAATAATATAATTGTTGAGCTAATCATTTAACATTTACAATTTGCATTTCAAGATGGAAACGCAATTTCTTGGTGAATTTTCTTTTAGAAAAAAAAGTGAAAAAGTTTTACCTAAGGTATTGTTTGACCTATGGCTAATTACGACTGAAAAAAAAGGCAATATACAGGATACACTGATGATAACGAAATCAATGCAATTGTCAGGTTTAAAGTAAACACTGAGTACGAGCATTCCACACTCGAGATGAATACGGATAAGAAAGTTGTTTAGATTGTAAAAGACTTTAGAAATGAAAATGGTGGCAGCATGTTTGATCGACAGACCGGACGTAGAGTACAGCACCGACAGAAACAACAAAGGTTTCGGTTCTGGCTGGGTAATAATCCGTAGCCGTTGTTAGCATTTGTCCACGAAGCGCGTTCTAATAGACAAACGTGTACGTTGATACGCGTATGTATGCACGTGTGGGTACCTTTACGCGGTTTGTAATTGTAGGGGCTAGGAATGCGGACGCACGCATGAAGTAGCAACCGGTAGACAGTACAGGATACGCTTTACAGTCTACCCCTTCCTCCGCACGTTTATGTATATTCCTATTATCAGAGCATGCACGGGCTATGTGACCGCAATTAATTAGCAATGAAAAAAAAAAAACAAATGCAGCCTCAGCCGTACGTGATATCTGATGTATAAGTTGTACGAAATTTGACGGCTTCTCTCAGCGATACGCAACGAAACGAATGCGTGTATTTTATATTTATATATCAAGAGTATATCAAAAGAGGGATAAAGAGGAAGGGATAAAGAGAAGAGGAAATTGGGAGGGGGAGGGGAAGGGAAAGAGAGAGGAGATATTGTATGCGAGAGTTCAACTACCTCGCGAGAAGGGCGCGTCCACGTGTCCGCTATTACTAAAGACACGTCACAACAATAACATTAATAAATAGATTATTTGACTCCCACAGAATGACATGTGCCTACGAAAGGGCGGCCTAATCTATGACAAGTAGTTCTTCCTGTTTTGTAGACTGATCTTTGTTCCGTGGTCATTTAAGCTATCTCTTGCTACCTTGATATATTGCTTTTTCAGTCGTGGCATTCATAGCTGTCACACCGGACATACGAGAGCTCGATCGATATCATATTAATATATCCCGAGTAATCCAAATCAAATATCAGTTAGTTGTGTCTCAGTGTGTCAGTAATCTGTCAAAAGACAAAACACGTATGACATAAGATCCATATTATGGACATTGATACTATTCCAAGGCGTAACTTACGAATCATACGTAATTACAATAAGAGCTGGTAAAGATGAAAAAGTATACATTTCAAATTGACATTCTATAGACGAAATAAACATTCATTAATATTGCTCTGCAGTTTGTCAAACGGTTAAAATATTCTTCAATACTCAAATATACGTGTATGTTAACAGATGGTATGTGCTTATAATAGATGAAATAAATGGCGAGGACGCAAAGACGCGATTATTGCCTATAACAATGTTTGTAGTGCGTAGATAACCTGTTCATTTAGCAAATCACAGACCCAAGTTCTATAAATAGTTTGGAACCGTTGAAAGAGATGAGTTCCAAGAAGGCGAGCCACATCCTCCGGTACAAGTGCTTCTGACTCGTCAGAAACAAGAATATCGCATAGATAAGTGGCCGCACAGTAGGATGTAGAACACATCGTGAATAAGTAGGTTAAGAAAGTGGTGGATAAAAAAAAATTGAAACACGATAGTCACTTGATTAATTTTATTTCGATTGCAGATTACGTCGCAAATGTGTAAATATTACATAACTTTATCATACTATGCCGTCCATATTAATTAACACACTCAAACATTTTCAAGCATTTCAATTATCACTTGGTAGAATTACTTACTTTCAGACAATATGTTCTGTCACTTATAATGTATTTCACAAAAATGCGTTGTTATGTATTGTCGAAAAAAAAACCTGATTACCATTCATATTCTTTGAACAAAACCATTCAAATCTGTTAGAAAAAGAATGCAAGTGTCAGAATTATATATTTGATGAGAGAAACCTGCTTTATATCACTTTATGTTACTTAATCCTTAAAAGAAGAGAAAGCCTTTTAAAGAAAGTTGTCATTAAAAACATTTTATTTTAATATTTAATTTTACACTAGAACAATCTATTTGTTCTACTATTTCTACTGATCAAAATACCGGTCAAAATGTCACATGTTCTTTCTCTCTTTCTGTACAAGTTTGGTAAAATTACGTTATATGCAAAGAAAGGAGGCTGAAAGAAACTATTGTAGAAATAAGAAATGCAACAAATATCTCGTGCAAAATTGTGGCCTTAATTCGTGTTTTGGATGCAAAATGGAAAAATGTGACAATTGGCAAGGTATACCAGCAGACACGTGTTATATGTAACTGCCGAAAGCGGCGCGTAAAATCGATTTACAGAGTCGATCGCGTAATTAGCGACAGTTACGTCAGCTAAAGCTAAAATCACTCGGCGTATGTACGAGTGTGTCATGTACGTAACCATCGCGCCAGCGCTTGCAGCATATGTACTCGTGCGCAAGCAGCACGCATAACATAGGTAATACGATAGCTATGTAGCGCAGAGTTACGCGAACCCAATAATACGTCTGACGGCCGTCTAGACGGGGCTACATAAATGCGGCACATCGCTCCATGTGTAATCCTGCGTACGCACGATCATACGTGCTGTACGTACTTACACGTGACCGTCGCTCGTCGTCATCGTCGATGTAACGCCATGCACACAGCGTTGCGAAAGCGAGTTATATGGCATGGCTGCTGCACTCTCACTCTCGCTCTCGCGTCATCTCCCCCTTCCCCTCTCTATCTAACTATCCATCCATCTATTCGTCTATATATATATATATATATATATATCTCTCTCTCTTTCGCACCACAATCGGATATCCTACGATATCGCAGAGCATCCTCCACGTTCCTAGTAGATTAGCATTAGGTTGGATTAACTTGAATATAATATAATCGACACGTTGCTTTCTAAAAAAATTCAGCAATTAACGTCCGATTTCATTCTTCTTACTTAAAAAATGTTTTCTACAGTTTTTCTTTCTTACGTTACAAATATCTCTCAGGCTGAGATATCGTATGTCGTCGTATTTCATCAATTACGCGTAACCGTGATACCTTGACGCGCGAGACTATAACGTCAGGTGCAAACGTACAATTAAATAAATGAATAAATGCGTTGAGATAAATAGATTGAGATTTGTTGTTAAAAGGAAGAAAGTAATCCCCTCGTAGGTGCAACGATATAGATACAGTTAAAGCTGGACGAGAGGTGAAGATACATCGGTTTGCCAAGGTGACGGAATATATAAATAAAAGGAGGAATGAAAGGGAGAAAAAGAGAATATGTACCAACAGTGCGCCTACTTTCTACCTTGGGTATCCACAACGTCTAGAATCGACTATGTGTACTCGCGAACGGAATGAGGCGTGAAACCAGTTTCCATGGAGAACTTGAACGGTTATTCTTCTCACGGTACTTGAACAGCTATTACGACTAGTCATAGATAGTAACCGTAATTATTTAATAGTACCCGTGATTGGCTCTCCGTATAACTAACTCCATCTTCTTCTCATCCTGTCGTCGCACCTTTTTTTTCTTACTGTCGTTCTTTTCCTCTCGTTATCGCTTCTCACCTCTTTCTGCGAAAGTTGAAATACTTTCTCGGCCGCTCCATCGCCGCGCGCAATGTTTAGGGCAACGTGTCTTTATATTCTTCGCGTTATGTATCCTTGCAAAAGAGTCAGACCGAGTATATTAAATTTTACACAGTTACGTATTCACACAATCTATAATCGAGATTTTTCCATTTGCATTTTTTATTAACTTTATTGACAATTTGACTTTTAACTTTAATGACAAAGATTAAATAGCACGTTGAAAAAAAGTTATAGAAATCAAATTCTTAATATATATTCGCGCAGAATAATAGTTAATAATTTCATTCGTCGATCCTTTTCTTGGAATAATATAGGATCTGTTAACTATAAACTATTATGTGTGTTAACTAAAAATTAAGTTTTACTAGTATAAATATAAGTATAAACATTTTTTCCGGTTATTACGAATATACATATAATTCCGCTCATCGAGTGTACTTCTCTCATTGTGTAAGGAAGTGCGAGAGTATCCTGTGCTATAGCTATAGCTACAGACTAATGATTCCGTCTGAGTGGGAAATTGACCACTAGGATGCTGAAAATCTTCGACCACTAGTCGAAAGAAGAAGACGTAAAAGAAGAAGGAAAACAAGGATAAGTACGAGAAATTATATTATTTTTGTAAATTCTCTCTCTCTCTCTCGCGCGCGCTCTCTTCTCTTTGTGTATGAGAGAAATCTTCTTTTATGATCCAGAATGAGCGTTTAAGCATAAAAACCTTGCGAAAAATATCAATTTATTACTGAGAAACTAATTTTGATTATCGATTAATGTTAGTTATTAGTGACTGCATACACTTTTAAAAGTTTTCACGCTATATAATGGATATAAATAATTCAACATTAAAAAATATTTCGAGGCTCGTTTCTCATTATATAGCATCGCGATAGTCTGATATACACAAGTATAGGTACTTGACATTGTCAAAAGCAGAGAATCGTCAAGTTCCTTCTGGACTGTTACGGAGAACAAACATGCCATGAATTGTCTTTTGTAAAATATCATAGAAGACTACGCGCCTCGTTAGAGTTGGACTGTCAGATTGCGCAGGTGGTCACAGTGGACGTGGATAGATGGGCCATAGCGTGGGCAACACCAACCATGGTCCTTGCAGGCCTCTTCTTCCCTGCCTTGTTTCTCGCATCTCTCTTCTCTTCCCCCTTTCCTTTTTCAGTAAAAGGCAACACGCTACAACCTCTTATTTTTTACTCTCTTTCATCTTCATAGTTTTTAGTTTGAAATAATTTTATCAGGTTATTATCCTAGTTTGGTATTTTTGTAACACGTAGAAGAACGAATGGTATGCCGCTCTACCCGTGTACTCTTTAACTTCGTTACTAAGCTTTTGTTGATCTATTTGTTTACGCGAGAAAACTATTCCACAAAACTTGTAATGTATGTCAATCAATTCAGACCACTGTTGATCCTCGAACTGACTTTCTGTAAACTTGCAGCCAGCGTACGTATACATGCACTCGAACACGTGTTCAAGTATATACATAAGTGTAATGTTACCGATTCGTTGGCAATCGCACACGAGTTTGTTGGAAGGTAAGAAAACATTTTAACATTAGGCATTTTCTTGCGAAGAAATAACCAAGAATGAAGGCGTATAAACGCTCTCCAGATAAATACAGCGGTTAGGAACAGACAATTATATAATTGCAACAACACGTCGCACCTAAATACGCAAAGAGAATAAGAGAATAATAGAAAATTGAAAAGAATAAGACTTACTACTGGACGCATCGTGAGAAGAGAAATGTGCACGTCGGTAAGACGTATCGAGAACATCCAAGGAGAGAGAACCAACTTGAGGGAACCGTCCACGCTGCGGAGCAGGGTAGAAACAATCAAGTTTTGAAGGGTTGACTCGGTCGGGGGCATCAAAGGTTGAACGAAGGGGCGAGCGGTTTCAACAACCCCACTGAGTGGCTATTAGGCACCCCAAGCCAAGCAAGAGCAATTTGCTATAATCATTACCATTCAGGATCTCCGAGCCGAGAGGGCCCATTTCTCCGTTCGTCTCTCGCCCTCTTCGGCGAAGCACCCATAGCTTATGCAAGTACCATTGTCAATGGTGGGTAATATCTGACCACAACCATGCGCATCTACGGCAAAGTAACATGGCATCTATGTAACTGTAGTTTACACTCTTGAGAAATGATATACAAAGAAGCTATACGAGAGACGAAGACACGCGCCTTCTCTTTGAGTAGACGAGAGAAACTCTTTTTATACATTTTACATGCCTAGAGTTTTATTGCAGAGTATGTACGGTAGATGTAAACATTTCGTGCGACGTTTAAGTACGCGCAGGCTACGAGCATCGCTCTGTCTTAAAGCGGGGAAGATGTAAAGAGAAAGAGTACGTAACTCGAGTGATAGTAACGAGTCAAAGAGGAAGGCACTACAGAGTGTAGACTGTGGAGGACAATTGATGAAAAAAACGGCACGAGAAACGATGCGCGATGGTTTGAGCTTCTCGGAAGGTCTATATCTGAGACTGGAAGGCTGCACATGTGCCGTCTTTCAAATTATCGACTACTACTTTTGAGAAAGTGCGTGCTTGAAATACCTCGCGTGAAAATAATTACTTCTTTAATATATACAAGGCGAAGTAACGAATGGCCGGGATAAGAAAGAGTGAAAAACAAGTTGTAATGCGACTCGGCGCGTAAATTCCACCCGCGCACACGTGTACCGTCAAGTATCAGCTATCAAATACGTTATAAGCGTTGAATGCGCGTGGAATCTTGCGTAAAGCGAGACCAAGCTTCCGACTAAGGCTTGATTGTGAGCAAAAGTGGCCGCGCGGCTCGAATCCGTCTACCTGCTTGCCGGTCACAAAACACGACGTTTCGTGGACGTTTCGTGGACGTTTCGCGCCGCCCTAAAAGTCTGTTCCATTCGGTGACGTCGGATGGCCGGACTCGAGGACTCGGCGAGTCTAGACTGCCGGCAGACATGGCAAAACAACGATATATTCAGTCTCGCTTCGTTCGCTGACCGCAGTCAGCGAATGGCTGCCTTTACACGACACGATACTACTTCCAGCGAAAAGATTCGCCGCGAGGAAAGAAAGGAAGACGAACAGGACGAAATGTATTTACTGGAAATTTACAGGCTTTCTTCACGTGTACGCAGCCAGGGGCAAACTACATTGATGTACTTTTGTCGATACACACTTCCGTTCTAAAATTATAATGGGTTCTTTGCGGTTTCGTCTCACAATCAGAGTTCCTTTTTTGTGGTTTTCATTGTTCCGCGTAATCTCAGTGACAATCTATTGACCTAGATGTAACTAAGGATTTAAAAATACGCACAAGAATAGATATATTTTTCCTACATGCATATTATAAATACGATAAACATATAGCATTGTCGCTCGTGTTCTTTTCCCCATAAACTTGTTTTCATTCTCGTGGTCAGGCCACATGCGGATTCTTCCTGCAGATAATGCGAATGTATTATAGAAGACGCGCAATAAACGGATTCCATTAAATCTGTATCCATATTCACCAGCTCGAGAGAATCTCTTGGGACAATTTGTAACAAATGTAGCAACGCGGACGGAAGAATAGAAAGAGAGGAATAAAAGGACGAGAAGATGTGTTTTTACGGTATTATTTTATCCGCCTACTTTTGTAAGTATGCATCATTCATATTACGATCAAACCTTCCAAAGCTTTTTCTGCGTTCAAATTCAAAATTCATGTTACGCGGTCTACTCTGTTTTTCTCGATAATTTACAACGACGATACGAGTAACGATGCTCGTTTGCAACTGCAATCAGACCTATTGTATCAAGGAGTTGATCGGCACATTCTTTCGTTAGTACACGTCAAACAAAATGGTTAGGTATCTCTAGCCACTCTGCTTTCCCACTGCCTACACTCTACAGGAAATATGTGTGAGACGAGCAATCTGTTTCTACAAGAATAAATTTTGTTTTGAGATTCGTTGTGTCACGACAGTGAAAACACTGTCGTCCAAATTATCGTCCAAGTAGTCTTAAAGGGACCATAGCTCTTTGTATCGTGAAATAAAATGTTGTGTTATATTGTTACGAGAGATGCACGAGAAGCATTGGTGCATTGCGTTGGCGTGCACGTGTTGAACGTAAATCTTTAGGCATTACTGATGCAGCCGTACGGCAGGAGGAAGCTGACGCGGATACACTTTCAAGAATGGGAACAGAAACTGTGAGACATTGTGTCCCTTTGAGAAATTTCTATGCCGACATGAGAGCATAAAAATTGCCAAGTTAAGTTGTCGAGCTAACGCGTCCGTATGCATGTCATATACATTATATCGTACTACATCGATAAATCTTTATCGCGGTGACTTTTACGTGAATATACGTTATCTTAGCTGCGTTCTATTCACACTCAAGTTGACAGGACGTTCCAAAACATGGTCACGTTTCTATACAACTGCCACAAACCCTCCACAGAATACGTAATTACACAAGACTATTGGCAATACGGTAGCATAATGTTCACCTCGAGTTACTGACGAGCCCTGATGACGCAGTTTCACCGATTATGCACTGCCAATTCAGTGTGCAGAGGGTACGCGCACGTATATACGCAAGACATCTATCGTCGTTTATCTATCAGCGAGACTCGAGCGCGTCTGGACACATAACGACTGATCGCGTACTATAGGGAAACCAATGATATTTTCGATGAAGAAGAGGATCAATTATTTACATGGCACTGGTGTACGCAAACAATATTTAAAGAGAGTTTATGACACCTACATAATCTTGATATAGATTAAATGAAAATGACATTTATTTCCTGTTGCATAGATACGAGGAAATTTTTTTTATCTGTTCGATTACCCTTTGACAGAATTTGTAACAATAGCGAAGAAATCATTCTGGTAAAAATTATACATTGATACGCGCGCGAATTTCCACCACTGATACTGAATGCATAATCGTTTTTCCGTCCTGCGTCGTTTCTGGGTTTTTGCTTGTTTCGAAATATTAAAAATAAAGTCGTACGATACGTAATTATTCCAGGATTGCCAGTTCTCCGACGGTCAACTGACCATCTCACCACCACCTGAAACAATTTCGATTCCTCGATCCGTGCTCCCACCGTACTTGATCAAATCAACGATATTTTTGTGCTTCCATACAAATTGGCAAACAAATTGGCAATAAACGGCTTCAAGGTTTTCGACTGTCGACATGAAAAAATTCAATTGTCATCAGAAAATCGCAATAAATACCATCGTATGAGATAATCTTGAGGAAATGTAATAAACAAATTTATGGCGTGTACTCTACAGAAGAAGAGAAGTATAATAGAAAAAATATACAAAACGAGAATGCGTAAAGAACATCGATTGATAAACGAACAGCAATTTGGTCTGGTAAATTATTAATTGAAAAGAAGCCCAGACTGCATAATAGTCGGAAAACTCCAAGTGGATTCTTCGATCATGCAATATTTTCCAAGCTTGATTGATCGTATTTTGCCGGTCCACGAATTGCGAGCGAAAGCAGGATCGAGTGCAGAGCGAATGCAGAGCGAATGCAAAGGTAGGTAAACATTTTCCCGCTGGTCACCGATGTTTCTTCCACTTTGCGCTCTTATTTTCTCTCTCTCTCTCTCTCTCGTGCGCGCGCGCTGATCATCATTCTATCTGGCCATCTATTATATCTACCTTAGATCTCGTCAAGCAATAGTGAGCATCACGTTCATTGACTACACAGTAGACGAACGGCTTGGGTCGGACCATATACAGGCTAGATTCACTCGTTTCAAATCACTTCGTCACTTGTACACGTGTACCAAAACCAACCAATGTACCCTGCAACGTATGTTCAAGCTATTATTTTCACAATTTTAATATTTATTCGTTATTTATGAATTTTACAATGCTAAAAATGCACATCTAAATATGTAAGTATATAGAATGGCATAAATTACTTGCTGATGTACAAATCTATTTAAATATTACAGAATCGAAACATTTTTTTATTTTTACTTGAACATGTAGACCCAGAAAGTCTTTTGAACAAAGTAAGCTTCAACATATTCGCATATATTTCAATCTAATCACATTCATCCTAGCTTCTTTCAAGTGTAATTAATTCTTCTTTAACAAATATACAAATGTAATAATTTACACGCTATGAACCATTAAAAATCAGTTTTGACAAATTTGAACAAAGCAGTAGCAGGTAGATAACTAAATAATGGAAAGCCGACAGTCGAAAGAAAAGTTATTGAATAATCGTTAAATTATAGAATAGTTGTACAGCAATTGTTGCACTAATTCCGATTGAAATCGCGCAAGTTTGCTATTTTAACATTTCAGTTCACTTCATCAGAGAAAAACCTGATACTATTATTCATATTGTGTGAAGGATTAACGTAAAGTTTATACATATACTTTGATGTCACGTAATGAACATAAATTAGTACACTGCCGTTAGAAGAAGGATAAAAGAATACGGACGCACACACATCACATCCCATCACACGATGAAATTCATCAAAGTGGGATAGTTTAGCGGGAGTTGTGTAGACGGGATATATTAAAAGGAGTACATAGTATTTCCAGTAGCTGATATTGTCACGTGTCCAGGGGGCGGTACCTAGTCGGGGGTCGGCGCCAAACCGCGAGATATAATAAATACGTAGGCAGTGTGCATCCACCAAACACCAATTGCATCTTATTACTAAAATAATATGTATTGTATCTCATCTTCCTGTTTTCTTTCCATACATGTAAGTACATGTATTCTTTCAGACAATTTATCGTGGCACGATTAATGACTAACAAAAATAATAGCATTATTTCGCTGGTTCTCCTTTCCCCCAGACTTTCGAAATAACAATCGGAAGTCGCAACTTCAATTTCTTTTGCCTTTTATGTCTCTGGTCAGTGCAAAACACGTGAAATTATAAAATTTTTTATTTCTCTCCATTGGATTCTTTTCTTACAATTAGATCAGTTCTACAAAGCACTATGCGACTGTTGCAAACCACCATCGCGACTATCACCACGATCACAACCATGACCACCACCACCGCCGCCATCACCAACCATCACCTCCACCGACACCACCACCGCCCTCGCCTTCGTCACCGCCCCGTCCCCGTCCCCGTCACAGTCGCTGCTACCGCCACCTCCACCGCCACCTCCACCTCCACCGCCACCTCCACCTCCACCTCCACCGCCACCGCCACCGCCACCGACCACTACCACCGCCACCACCGTCGCCACCGCCACCACCACCACCACCACCGCCACCGTCACCGCTGCAATCGCGCGCTCAAAGAAGGGAAGTGGGGACGATACAACACAGCGCGGCCGCGTGTGCAGACTGCTTTTGCAGAGCTTCGCTCGGCATACGGCGAAACGTTTCGCCCTGTGCTGCTGTTACTGCTTGCTGTCGACTACCAACTGTCGACTGCTTCTCTTAGTCTGTCCGGCGGTCTTTTGCGCGCTTAGTTTCGACAGACGAACCTGCGCGTCGCGCCGCGAAACAAACTCATAGAGGATCGACAATCATGTCGTGAATCTAACGAACTCTCCATCAAAAATCTTGGTGAATAGCTAAGAAAGAACGATGTCTATCAACGCTGAGGATGCTGAGGTAAATCGCGCGAAATCCATCCATGTGAACTATCGGAAAATTCACAAATTTGGTTGCAAAGAATAACAATTAAGCGTGAACGGCGCGCATAGTTAAACCATGTGTTGTCAAAAACACGAGGACCCTTGAAAATCGCTGCTTGTGCAATGTGCATTTTGTTTTGTAAGACGCGCCTACACCACGTGTCGCGATAATTCGCGACTGGTGGCTTCAAAAGTGTTATCGTGCTTCGATCGATAAAATAAAAGGAACTATGAATATTGGCGGAAAGGCAAGGCGATAGGACAAATGTAATACGCAAACGATACCGCCATTACGTTTAACGCGAAACTTTCAACCATCCACAGGTGTTTGAATCGATCGATTTTCGCGTCCCATGAATGTTACAATACGTAATGATGATAATCAAAGAATCGCGTTGAAAATGTTACAAGATTCAATAAGATTTGACGTATAAAGAGAAAATAATTGAATCGTTGGAAAAATCTTATTGTTATTTGCACGCGTACAAGTAAAAAGATGGGATCTTGAAATAACGAGAAACGAAACACATGCCGATCAACAGGCAAAAGTATTCAAGTAAAGTAACGTAATATTATCTGATATTATAGCATTAGGCATTTCTATAGAAAATGTAAATCATTAATATAGAAGCCGACTCTTATCAAACACTCAAAAAGGGAACAGTTGCGCAAAATTTTTCAATTTTCAAGATCAAAAGACATTGATCGAAAACTGAATTACGATATAATACTAATTTAGGAAATCTGTGCGTAAAATATTCTCTCAGAGGGATGACATTTATTCGATACGGGTCGCGATATAAACTACATCAGCGTATCGTAATTAATTTAAATTTTCCCAAATTTCACACTACCAATAATAACTTTCGTATTCTATGGTCGAGCATATGCACAAGCGTGGAATCACGGTGAAGACATAAAACAAAATTCAGTTTTTTATTCAAACAGAAATCGTCCGCAACTTAATGGGAAAAGACAATTCTCATTCTGAAACATTCAAATATACAGCGAGAGAGAGAGAGAGAGAGAGAGAGGGGGGGAGGGAGAGGAAGGAGGGATCTGTTTTGATAAAAGCATATGCGCGATACAGAAAGCAAAATCTATGATATGAATTTCATTCAATAATCAGGGACAGCGGTGAACTGATATTGATACGTAATTCACAATCTTCCGATCTGCAGTTTACGTGGTGAAAACGAAGATCCGAATTGGATAAGAATCGGCACAGGCAGATGAAATGTGAAACATCAAGTCGGCACGTTGCAGACCTGGCGGGAACGAAGGCGGAAGTTAAGAAAGCTGAGGTGAGATTCACCGCAGGGATAGCGGCACGTCGGGAGAGCACCTGGCGCGGGCCGCCTGAGATGACGGCCTTGCGGCAGGATATCACGGTATCCCCATATAGAACCTTCCTCTTGGTGTCACTAATCGGATTACTGCTCCAAATCCACTCAACGACGGGTAAGTGTTTCTCTCGACAGTATTTATATCGATTCTATAGCTTCGCCTCGTAGCGAATCAATAAGAAAGCACTTTATTTCCAACATTTTTACATTTTCTTGTAAATCTTGCAAGTTAAATTATAATGTAATATGAGCGGTACAACATTGTTGAAAACAAAGCTTTAACCACTACGTTTTTCTCGTAATCGAATAATCGAGTTGCTCTTTCTCTCTTACCCCCCCCCCCTCTCTCTCGTATTAATGTATCAGTAAAAATACAAAAGAATAAAAATGTTTAAATGACATTGATGTGACATAGAAATTTTTCCCAATAAAAATTTATCGCCCAAGTTATGTGAGATTCTTCCTTCCGGAAACTCATCTTATTATTAATTGAAGATATAATTAAATTAAATTAAAAATGATTTAAAACAACATTATCTCATCATGAGATGGAAAAAGCTTCTTTCGATAAACTTAAACGTGTACCATTGGATACAGCATTCTCTCCTTTATGATCTGGGGATTGCCTTTATCACGAGCAATTTGCAATATTGTAATATCTTAGTGTACAATTTGTAATTTGTGATTTCACAGAGCTATAATTTCCAACATTGCAATTTGCCGTTCCGAGTATCGCGGCTTAGCTGTGTTTGTCGGTTTAGCACTTTGCAATGTAGTGAATTCATGAATTGATTGTGAGCAAAACGAAACGCAACTGTGTGTTTGAGTATATTATTCTTACATATGGCAATTTCACGTTAGTTTACACCGCACTTTTAGTACACTCTCATTTGTTTTTTGCTCTTAATTGACAGAGAAGAATTAGATGCTGAATAAGAAACTGAAGATATTGGATTTTCTACAGTATCTGTTATGTTTTGACATAAATCTAATATCATTGCATAAAATGCACATAAATGTATCCTGACAAATCTAATATATTGCATATCTATTATAACTTATCGATTTATATGTTTGCTGTTTTTACGTTGACTTAAATTTAGGTCGGCAATAGTACGAGAGATTATCAACAGACAACGGATAATCTCGACGACGATCGCCAATTACATGCAATTTCAATTAATTTGGTCTTGTCGACATTGTTGGATTATTCGTAGAAATATATAAAACGATCGACCGCCTTTAGACAGGCAAGTGCAAATTAATTCAGCGTTAATTCAATGTTTGAACGGCGGCACCGTTTATACCATAAACACAGGCAATTAGAACGCGAACTTAGCGAAGCTTTGAAAAGCTTCATTAACGTCCAAGGCGATAATTTTAGAACATATGACAATTTAAAAATTAGGGGGGTGAAAACCTATATTAATTAAGATATTATTAGTTTAGTTTAACATATTATAAGCCACATTTCCCTTTTCATTCTTCTCTATTAGCTATTGTAAATTATTTTACGATTTGGTCTCAGCCCAACAAGATAAAGTCGCATAAAACAATTTTACAAGCAATTCGAAATGGATCATCGAGAATAAAAAAGTTTAACAGATTGATTAAAGACTGGGATAAAAACTACAGACGATACAGCGCTGTCTGTTTTAGCGCTCTCTTGCCGAATCTTTGACTCTTGAAGGCCGATCATTCTGAACGGGAGGGGAAGAGGCTTTGCCGAGTCTGATATGGATGCGGAGAAGCTAAGTAAAAGGGACACGCTGAAAACGTAAAGAAAGAGAGAGAGAGAGAGAGAGGAAGAGATGCATGCATGCATGCATGCATGCATACATACACGCGCGCCCGCACGCACGCACGTACGCACGCACGCATGGACGCACGCGCGCACACGAAAGAGAAAAGGAAGAAGAAATAAAGGGGGGAAGGGGAAGGTATATACGAAACGGGGAGACAGAGAGAAAGAAGAAAAGATGAAGTGAGAGAAAAGGGGGAGGGGGGAGAAAGCCTGGTGTAATGGAGGAACCAGTTTGCGGGTCAGTGCTCCGCATCAACGAGAGGCGCTTCAGCCTCTAGACGCGCGGACGATGCCACCGAGTGAAAGAAGGACGGGAACGGGAGACTCTGTGGATCCCGTGAAGGACGTGAAGGAGGAAGGAAGGGTCTGCACATGATAGATAGAGAAAATGTATTTTGAGAAATATTGCCATTTCGAGATCGCTCTATGCTACGCTCGTTAGCTTCTCATTATAAAAAGTAATAAGAAAATAATTTGTATATCCAGGTTTCTCTGTAAAAAGACAATGCGCCATTACGTTTTTCAATTTCAGTCAATCCTGTCGATTCAAATATCTCCAAGTTACGCTGCGCGATGGAAACCTCCTTACGATATAAAGGTCTGGAAATACAAAGACACAAAATATATAATGTATAATGAAATTAGTCTTAGACATACCGATATGTCTCGACTTTGAAAAGAGATGATACGTCAATAAAATGAATATCGTGTGAAAAAGAGAAGGAAAAAGAGGAAAAGAATATTTTTCGGAAATATAAGCGTTTTCAGTACGCATAAAACTGGTTCTATTAGCTGGGCGTGTATAGATGCATCGGATTAGCACCTCGGATCCGTATCTATTGGCATGGGTAGAGTATGGTAAAAACAGTTCGACGAACATGACCGAAGGCGCAGCAGTCTTGGGAGATGGTGAGCCCGCGATAAAACACTTGAGTTATGCATTCGTGCGCGCGCGGTCGCGCGCGTGCGGCTGGCTTCATATTCTATACGAAAAAAAGTTAATATTTGAAAATCTCTAAGATACTGTCTCGCGCGATGAGTACCGATAATATTCTAGTTTGTTTCATTCGACGCAAATTCCAAGAATCAAATCCTCGGACAAGCAAATCGAACCATATAATTGATCAAGTGTAGACTCAGATTTAATTTATTGACAACGATTAAGCGTGAAACGTAGTTGGGCAATTAAATAAATGCGGTTACGAGCAAAAGACTTATTTTATATTTTAATACTTGAACATAATATAAAATTTTACTAACAATAAGAGTAAAAGTTGAGGAAAAACGAAGAAGCGTTTTTCGCTAATCCTACACTTGTATCAGTCTCTTACGAACGTTTAATAATGTCAATATCCGAAAAGAATGCTACCATCATCCTTAAGTTACAATTCAAGTAAAGAAGCACAGCTTCATGTGGTAATATCCATAAGTTTGATCGACTACTCGTAGAGATTAGTGATTCAGAGTTATAATCTCTTTGTTCGTTTGTTTATCGGGTTTTCGCTACCAACTAAAGATTTAAAGTCAGAGAATCAAAATGACCATCTATATGCATATGCCCGAAAAGTGACATCACACGCGTATACGCACGCACGCAGGACGCACGCGCGCGCGCGCACGCACGGATGACATACTTTTTTCTAATGGACTTTTCGGGATTGCTAGAGAACTCGAGGGTCGGAAGTGGTGGAAGAAGAAAAAGAGAACAAAAGGGAGAATCTTGTGGTTTTGGTCAACCGGTCGAGTTGCCGTGTACGTGGGGACAATCTCTGAGCCTTGATGACTAACCGCGTGCCCGTCTTGTCCGGGCAAGAACTCGTCTCCCCTACGGCACGTCGCGAATACCTGCCCAGCGCTTGCTTCAGCAAGCGCCGATCTTTTTACCACCTGCTGCCGCACGATCTCGCGACATCCCGTGTTGTTTTGTTAGTATATACCGGAACAGACCAAGACGATTAAAGTTTGTGTACGAGGTTCATGACAAACGGAAAGATTTATGTGTCTGCATATACATGATAAACAAATTTACAATAATATTTCATTAATTTTACTGCGATAAACATATTCTCGAATTGGCACAACAGATGTCGGAATTTCCGATAATAATTTCAAAACTGCGCTTTATTCTAACACACGGTTTTATTCCTCATACAGTAAGAAATTCAATGAATACAATTAATACGATAAACTCTCACGTATGAATTTTGTCAAGATACTTGGATTTTATGTGAAATGATTAAGTAAGCACACCGAGAACGCAAATGCACTTTAATCAGATTGACAGGTTGCATCTCACATGTCAAGAGAGCCTATTAGCGAAACGGTCTAACTTTGTCATACAAAACCTAATCTAGAGCTGAAAATTCAACGCTATCTTGTCAATGGTGCCATAAAAACACACTCTGAAAATTAATTACCGTGTATAGCTGCATTTAAGAGAAAGAGAGAGAGAGAGAGAGAGAGTGAATTAAAATAAAACAATAACCAATTATACCTCTTACCTATACTTTCGTATTATTGTCAACTAAATACGGTTAAAGAAGATAAAAATTTCTCACGCAATGACAACATAATCTACCAAGAAACCAAGCAATCAAAAAAGCGCTACAAGTAATTATATTGTAGAAAATTTGAAATATAAAATGTGGCTTTAAACGATAATTTACTTATGATAAATTTTTTCATCTTTGCAAAACATATACATACATACATACTGCACTAGAAAAGAGAGAATCTGTCGTAGCAATTTTAATTATCATTATTTTAAATTAAATTGTATTATTGTAAAATACATAGTAAAATACTACAAAGTTTCATTTCGGTTGATGAAACCATCTACTTTAAGTGACCCTAAAGGGACCGTTTCATGATAAAATAGACATGTGTATGAACCACAGTACAAAGTAGCGCGACCTTGACAAAAATTCCGTTAAAATATTTTGAAATAGCAAACATTTTGAGCTAAATAATAAATGGAGAAAATTCGGCGAGAAAGGAATGGGATTTGAAAAATGAGTAAAGGAGAGGAAGAAGGGCGTAACTGGGCCAAACGGTGGCTACGTCGCGGTCTAGACACGTCGTTCGGCACCACACCATGCTTCTCTCCTCTCTTCTCTTTCTATCCCCACCCCCTCTCCCTCATCCCTTTTCGCCCCCTTCCTCTTCTCTTTTTCACCCTCTCTCTCTCCTTCCCTCCCCACCCCTCTCTCCTCCTCTTTCTTTTCCTTTTCCTTTCCTTTCCTTTCCTTCCACCGTCTTTCTTCCCCTCTGTTTTCCATATCTTACTCCGTCGTGCCATATCGAGTCCAGAAATTAGTATGTTTGTCAAAGATAGAAATAATAATTGAACCTCTCCCATCTCTAGTAACGACGTGTATACGCTTCCTCAATTAATTCATTAATTATTGCAAGCCGCAAATAGAATGATTTTAAATATAATTTCTCAAGCATCATGCTGAGCAATGAGTGAAGACAATTTTTTGGCACGAGATGTGAAAATACTTATAAATCGCATCTACACTATACGTACGTTACTGCGATTTTCACACATATGCAATATCAATTTAATGTACCTTGACTACGAATGATGCACTGTTGCATCCAATTTCGCGAATAAAGTTATTAGCTCTGCACATTATTTTTGTAACTTTTTATGTTTTATTAATCCTTTCGTTGAATTTCCTTATTGTACAAAGTTAAAATTGCACGAGCTTGTAAACTGATATACATAATAGCACAACTATTTTTGGACAGGATAGTTATAGGAAAAGAAATCGTTGAGAGTCTCACAGCTATTTTGGCCATCCGTCTACGCTAACGTCATACTACGTCATGTCACATTCTTTCATTACGAACGTTACAATTGACGCAAATCTAAACGTGACGTTCGCGAGAACTCGAACGTAAACAAACGAGGCGAGATCGCTCGATGTGAGAAGGAAATATGTCTATTAATACCGCGTTTGAGGCGTTTGCTCCATCATTTGAGCAAATATTATAAATGACTTTAGCCAAGTTTTTACTGATTGTGAAATTACAAACTCGGAAATCATTCCTTCACGTATAAGTGATCGAGTATATGTCTACTGCTGTAATAGAATAAATCCGGATCTTTTTCATGCGTTTATCGTAGGACCAAAGTAAAGAGATTTATTATGAAGTAAAGGTAGATTCATCGAAACTAGAAACCCTCTAATAAGAGTCTGGCCATAACAGCGATTGTGGCAAAATATATATCTTTCTCTCTCGTAGGATTTTGCCACAATCGCTGTTATGGCCAGACTCTTATTAGAGGGTCTCTAATCGAAACCATCGTCAATTTTATTATACGTGATTACAGAACTAATCGTCAAGAAATTGCTGCTCATTACTACTACTACTGCTTAGGAAGGTTTAATGAACGATAGTTATCAATCCTGAACTTATAATCTATGATTATGTGAGATCCATATATGTGGATTATCATATATTGAAAAGTTCTTTCATGTGCCACGTTCACGAGAAACCCTTACAACACATTCCTGAGACCAAATTAAGAGAGAGAGAGAGAGAGAGAGAGAGAGAGAGAGAGAGAGAGAGAGAGAGAGAGAGAGAGGGGGGGGGATAGAATATAAGAGAATTGCACACTTTGCCTACTGTAATGTATTATACATATGTCAGATTGCCTCGGCAAGATAAATCCTTAAAATTTATTTATAGCAATGTTTAACATTTGTCCTTTTATCTGCTTTAAAAGAAATTTGAATGTTGCATATATTTTATATAGATGAATCTGTGTTAGGTGGCATATGTTGGTCGTCTATCAGTAATGGCCGTTGTAAGGAACTTCTATCGCAAGGTGTCACGAGAGAAAATTGTTGCGCATCTAACGCAGCAGCGGCAACTGCCTATTCCGACGAGGATCTAGACAGCGGAAGTCTCTTCTTCTGGAGAGTTCTTGGTGGAGGTGTGCAGTGTCGTCCTTGTCGAGGTACGTAATAAACTGTGATAACTGAACGCTAATTAAAATCAATTTCTTTCTCATTTATAATTCTTTTGTCTCAACTATGACTGTGTGCGCACGTGTTCGTATGCGCGCGTGTCCGTAAATACGCACCTTTTCAGTTACTTTTACTTGGAACAAAAGAAGACAAAAGCTCTTTATCATTTCTATTATTTCATTTGATTACACTGACAAAAAAATTTTTTGAAACCATGTAAATGGATTTACTTAAAATTAAGTTTTTTAGTGAAGTAAATATTTATTCCATTTAAATAAATATATCAAATTTCAAGTAAATCTGTGTATTATATTAAGTAAATTAATTTAAATCATTACATTTTCTACACTGAAATAAAGATTTTCTGAGATAGAGAATACTATTTATGAAATGAAATTATTGTTTTTCTACGCTGTAAAACTTATGTCTTAGTAAACATTTAATTTAAAATAAACTTTTTGGATATCAGTGTAGTAAGAAAGGCGTTATCTCAAACATTTTGGTTATATGTAAACATGTACAGTTAGAAATAATTGAATTGGTTCTGACAGAGAGTTGCGCGGAAGTGAGGTGCGAGGAAGGAAAAAAGTGCGTAGTACGTAGAGGAAGACCGAGGTGCGTGTGCAGCCCAGAGTGTAAGGCACCGCGTGGTGGTGGACCAGTCTGTGGAACGGACGGCAAGAGTTATAAGAGCTTGTGTAGACTGAAAAAGCGAGCTTGCAAGAAGGGCAGTCACGAGCTCGCGGTTGCCTACAACGGCCACTGCCAAAGTGAGTATGTATACAGAAGTTATTCGCCTCTGTATTGCGTAAAAGTGTTTCGCTTAAATTTTCCAAAAATCACTTGTTAAACCTTAAATTTCTTTCGGTCTCTGTTTTGTTTCGTTGGCATTATTCCTTTCGCAGAAATGACACACGATTGTATGAATTAGGACGTAAACGTAATAAAACGTGAAGGAAACGTTTAATAGTTAATACGGCCATTTACCGATTGCTGTTTCGTATTTAATCCTCGCGATTTACTATACCACCAGCGAAACGTGTCTCGGTTCCCACAATAATGGTACACGATTCTATTCACGCGAACAATGCAAAAATGGAAATATAGTAAATGTTTAATGTACTAAATGTCGTAATAACTTCGTACAGCTTGCCATTTTATCGTGTATAAATAAATAGCTGGTAATTAACAAATTTAATTATGACTATGTTACAACGCTTATATGCTAACTGCGCACACGTATTAATCGTGTATGCATTGACATACGTCAATGAAGCTTGAGACGAGCTTAAGCGTCTGGAAGATGCAAATAGCTGACATGAGCGATAAAGCTAAGAGAATAAATTATGGTATTCTAAATCTAACACTCTGAATTGTGCGATTACTTTAAAGTGGCTCGAGCTATATAATTAAACGAACGGGACGTAACAAAATGAACGGAAGCACACAATTATGGTGGAAAGCGAAGGGCTGGTGACTGAAAAGAAAAATAAAGTAAAGCAATGCGTTTATCACGGAGGCGGTTTACGACTGTGCGTAATAACGTGCAAAGTGTCGAGCAGGTTCGTGCGCACGGGTCCGGTGCGGCCAAGGTCGGAGCTGTCTGCTGGACCAGAACCTAAGCCCTCATTGTGTGAGGTGCGCCCGCAGGTGCCCCCAAGCACTCCCGCACCAGGTCGCCGGCGCACGCCCCGTCTGCGGAGCCGACGGAAACACCTACAAGAGTGCTTGCCACCTGCGACTCGCCGCCTGCCGCGCGGGTCGCGCCATTCCCGTCGCTTATAAGGGTCATTGCAAACGTAAGTGTATGTGTGCGCCTCTCTCTTTCTCTCTCTCTCTCTCTCTCTCTCTCTCTCTCTTTTGTGCGCACGCGCACCTCTGTCCAAATTTATCCCTTTTCAAAATTATTTACAAAATTTATTTTAACATCATAGGAAATATCTTTCAAAAAATCTATTGCCAAGTCGCGATCTAAACTGTTTCAAAATTAAAATATATCAGGAGATAAGTAACCTATCTATTTTTAATATTTTACAATATAGCGACAGATTCATTCGGCTTCTGCATTGAATTGGAATAGATCTTATTATTCTGTTTTGCACAATCCTAATAAAACTTCGCGACAGGAGTTAAATAACCAAGGCACAACTTACTTTAAGCGGAAAATTATGGCAGCCTAGGAGAATAATAAAATTTATCAGTAAATTTTTAAGCTATCCAATTCAATGAAACTTATTTATTTTGTTTTATCTTGAAAAAATATTGTGCACTGTTATTGAACAAAAGTTTTAAAATTGATGTCTATTTCACATACTTTATTGCCATCAATATGTTCATTCTGACAGTGATATCCTTTAACTACGTAACCCAATTATAAGATAGCGGGGTTCCATCATTGGTTCCACCATGAATTTATTGCCCTGGGAGTGAAATCTGTTTAGTGGCAAATTCAATGTTAGACCGTGTAATCGTTGCGAAAAAAGATTTAGGATCGTATTTGGATGTTGAAAACATGCTCAAAGACAGTTTTGAATTATTATTTAGGGTTTATGTAACTCTAAGATTACTTTAAAACTAACGTTTACTCAGCTTACTCAGAATTCATTTATCAATTGCGGTGACAAAGAAATGGATAGAAATGGATACATGGTATGGCTTTTATTGTCGTTTCTGTTGTCGAGTGTTTGATATTATAAGTAAAAGAGAAAAGAGAGACACAAAAGTAAAGAACATCAGAAGGCAATCCCAAGATCGTTCCAGGAAGTTCATCGACCGAAGCGTGTTCTGCTGGGTCGCAAAAGAGAAAAAATTATTTTTAAAAATGGAAAAATCAAAGAACGAGAGACGAAGATCATCGTTTTCTATACATTTTTGTCGAGAAACTGCCATAAACCTTCAACTTCAAACACGACACAATCACCGATTATCAGTCAGATTGACAGATTTTTTCCAAGAACTCATCGAGGATCCTTCAAGGAATATCACGCGATCCACACAACCACCTGGCATCTTGATTATTTCAAATAACACGCGCGCGCGCGCATACGCACGCACGTACAGGGAGGGAAGGAGAGAGAGAGAGAGAGACGCGTACACAATTATTTTAAAAAGATTTATCATAGAGTTAGCCACTGAAATATTACCACGTATTATGCATAAAATACACGTATAAACAAGCAGGAAAGCACAAGTTTAAAAATTATAAAAAATCATTTTCCTTTCACGAATTCCTATAACTCTGACAACACGTATAAAAGAATCGATTAGTCTAATATTTATTATCAAGCAACACGTCGAGAATAAAAAATAAAGGAAAAATATATCTGTAATCTTAATACGTAATTGTACGTAACTGTACGTAGATGTCTACAATATATACCGGACATATACATTTTGGTCGTAATACAGCATGAGGATGTCCAAAACATATAAATCGTTATACAATTCACGCAAAGTGGTCAGCGCATTACGCTTTGGGATCGTCGTCTTTGTATTAAAATAATTAAACCACAGGAAACAATTTTGTGTCTACTCGACACAATCAAGTTCACTCGTTCAGGAACTTTTCAGCAAGGAACACAAGCAACACAAAGTGATAGAATAAGAAACAGTGCGAATCACGTTTCGTTCCAAATCTCGTATTTAACTTTATTTAAATTAGCAAAAACCAACATTTTTAATAATATGTTTAATAAAAATACACAATTTTTTTATTCTCCTGAAGAAATGTGTATTTGTGCGCATAAGTTTTTAATTTTATAAAACTGTGAAAGGAAAGAAATCACATTTAACGTTTGAAATGCAATCTACTGGCAACATTGAGAATTAAATAATGTTTCAACGAACAACTTTACACAGTGTTTGAGACTGTATCTAATTGTGTCTCCTAGATGGGAAGCTCCCTCAGTAGGTGAACAAGTGCAACTCTGTGAATTTAGAATTTTGGTTGTATTTAGAATGAATGTCGCATGAATGCCGACAGCAATGATAAACTCAAATGTGTAAGCCATAAACGATCATTATTGTACTTGCTGTTTTGATTTGGATTCTCCGAGTATGGATGCTTCGCAAATTTCCAATACTATCAATCCATGGATAAAAGTGAATTTGTCACAGTAATCTCTATTTGTATTTTTTTGTAGTCGTCCCTTTGATGTTTCAATTTTTCCAAACTATGAGCACACATTAAGTAAAACAGAATGGAAAATACGTATCTAGAATGTGTGACAACATAAAGAAAAGTAATATCGTTATGCATAACCGCAAATGCAACCAGCGTATGTTCGTATGCTTGCAAATGTATGTGTCCTTGTAACGTCCTTGCCCTCCAGGTCATTAACCGTATACACTCACGTACTCACGCACGTTTGCGCGCGCGCGCGCGCACACGTGCACGCACGTATATACACTCACTTATACCTATATTTACCCGTATGTGTAATCTTCATATATGCACGCACTGAATACATGTAACGTAGCGTGGCCACGCAATCCGTACATATTAAAACTCGAGACACGCCGTCTTTTACATTTTCGACACTTATCCTCGTACTCTCCCACTCTTTGTCCCTCCGCCCCAGCTCAACTAAAAATAACTTTGAGCTAAAAGAATTCGGTATGCATTGATCAGCGTTCCCATCAAGAACAAAAGTTCGCGTCGGTCACTGCCACATAAGAAATACGACCAGTGAAATTAGATCGATTTCATATTATGCAAATCATGAAAGAGACTTGATAATGGAGATGCTGTGCAAAAATGCTGTGCAAAAATGCTGTGGCATACATACAAGGTGTTGTACTATACGTCACATAGTGTTGTATAAAAATAACTGTATAGGATATTCTTAGGAGGCTCGTATTGGGGGCAGTACTACGTTTCTTCTTTTTTAATATGAGTAAGGTCTCGCCCAAGTTGTTCACCGAATGTTAAGCAAGGATAAACTAATACACTCGGGTGTTGTTTCCGAATACAGCTGTCTTCTCGACGTAGAACAAATGTTGCTACAAATGCTTGACAAAATCTCAATGCAATATATAATTGTTTGTTTTTATTTGTCTGTATGGCAATCTCTTCGCAAAATAATTATTAAGTTATCTCATAAAGTAACATAAATTCATTTACATTAATAAATAATTGCGTTCTTTTCTTCAATGAGATTGCTATCATATTAATTACTTATCTTCGTCTTTTAAAAGACTCGAGCGTTTTTGCTATGCTGCGATTTGAAAAGATTGTGTTGTGTGTGTGTGTCCATAAGCATGGACGTACGTATATTATATAATATAAATAATATTAATTAATTGTTTTAGTTAGTCCTTTTCAATCGTAAAGTTTTCATATCGTATCAATTTAGTAGGAACAGTGCAAGTTTTCTCCATATATCACTTATTACATATGTTTTTCGAGTGCTCTGATTTATTTTACAATTTTTGAAAAAATTGTTCCGTCATTTAGTTTTAATATAATTATATAGTTTTATATAAAGTGCCATTGAACAACGCTCTTGTTTAAAATTTTTCGAAGACAAAATCGCTAACAAAATGCTCTCTCTCTCTCTCTCTCTCTCTCTCTCTCTCTCTCTCTCCCCCTCTCTCCTACCCCCTTTCCTCCTGGAAACTGGTGAGTCACAGGATGTTAAGGTTACCGAGGTCAGCTACGTTTATTAGTTTAAGAACGGGGTGAAGAGGAGTCTGGAGTTGGATATGTAAACAAGATGAAGCATTTTATATGAGAAGGTCGTATATGAAACGATTACATGAAACATGCCTACGTATATATCATCTTTCTGGAAGCAAAAATAAGAGAAAAAGAAAGAAGAAGAAGAAGAAGAAGAAGAAGAAGAAGAAGAAGAAGAAGAACATTGACAGTTGAAGATCCAAAGGAGACTTGTGTTGTTGGAACGATGGAGAAGACAAGAAGAGTGGCAAATACGAATCGAAAAGAGCAGATGAAGGGAGAAGAGAAAGAAGGGAGGAGGATAAGAAAAGGAGATGGAAAAGTATGAAAATAAAGGAAAAGGGGAAGAATAAAAGGGAGCAGGGCGAGTAAAGTTTGAAGAAGAAACCGCAGCAGCCCTTGGCGAGCCTGGACACGGTCCTCGGTAACAGTATTCAGTAACGCCATACACACCGGCATGGTACAACTTGGCGAGGCCACAGGCGTCTGGCCAGTGCCAAGCACCGCGCTGTCCGTGCCAAGCTCGTCTTTTTTTATTAGACTCTGACACAAGAGAGTTCTACCGTCTTGCTTTCTCTGTCTTGCTTCCTGTGTCACTCTTTCTATCTCCTTCTCTTCCTCCATACCTACTCCCCTCTGTCCGTCTGTCTTTTCTTCTCTCTTCTCATTGGCCGATGGACCAACATCGCTTCGCTTTGCTCCAGTGTTTCCCTCCTCGTTCTCACAACCATATCAACATCCACGTGTCTCAGCATCGACATTCTCTCTCTCTCTCTCTCTCTCACACACACACACCGCCGCATGCCTCCAGCCGAATACTTGTACATCGCGAATCAGCTCTCTCGCCAACACATGCCATGGTGGCACCCCACAGGTCATCCATCCCTTATCTCTTATTGTTTCCACATCTCGCTCCCACTTACCACTCAAGTTATCCTTTTCACTTGACGCCACTCAGGTTTCAACATCTATTCCTATCGGAATATTATAGTCATGATGCTCGATACTGTAAACAATCGACGAAAGAAACCTTTGCCCGTTTGCAAACCATATGCACATCGTGACTGTACTTTACATAGTGTCGTGACAACAAAACGATTCCGCGTACGATATACTTGTGCGCCAACGACGACCGCCGCAGTGGTATACGTATTGAACGGGATTTTTTTTCGTAAAGAAACATAAACCGATGAAAAATTACGATTCGATGCCATTCTTCATGTAATGTCTGCAACATTTGCTACAGTCGTTGAACGACTCTGCAAATGTCGTGCGCTTGATGAGGAGAAGAAAGCTTGTCTCGATGCATTTGTACGCGTCACTACCTATAAGTTCCTTGCTCGAATACTTACTCCAAGTGTTCCTTACAATAATGGTGAACTTAATAAGAGGGCATTGTCACTATTGCATTAGTTGCGTGTCTATTGGATCTGTCATACTTGACGACTTGAGCATAGCAATTGCTAATGTATTAGCGATCTCTCTTGACGCCCACGAAAACGTTTCAGCGCGAATGAGAAAAGGCAGAGGGGCCAGCTGAAGATAAAAGAGGCACGGCATACACAACGCGCGCGTAATATAAGTAAATAAAACAGCCGGTTTAGCGACGAGGTGTCGCGATGCAAATAATCGTCTTTCTCCGATTCGAGGATCCGAGGTGCGAAAGTGCATGCGTCTGTAAATATGCATACGGCACGCATGTATGCTCTCACGGAACATATATGAACTTTTCTCGAGCCTCGTCGTCTTCTCTCGCCACCTTGTACCTTCTCTTCCGTTCCGTCCTTCCCCCGATATGCTTATACTCTCCAGCGTGTCCTCTCGCTTGATGTGCGGATCTGTTTACCCTTGCCACCGAAGGCGTTAAGTAATTTGCTTATTTTTTTCGACCCGTCAATTTCTCTCATCCGTCGATACTTGAACTACGTGCGTGTGGTTTTTTTTACTTGCCGCGCTGACTGCGAGTGATGCGGCGCGATGAGAATTATCCGGTTGTTGCACGGCAAATTATGCCATGCCGACGAAGACGGAAGTGAATAATGGTATAAATATCATTCCCGCGTGATACTACCGTTACAAGTGTACCATACATGCTGGACAATGTTACGCTTAACAAACGTCATCAATTGGAAGAGAGAGGAGGGGCGACTTTTTGTGCTTTGCTATGCATAAAACTGACGCTTACGTCAGTTTACGCCTATCGATCTATACTGCTCTTCGTTGTGTACTATCTCTTGACTATTGCAAGACACTACGCGAGCGAGAATACATCAGGCACTTGTAACTTAACAAATACATGATGACTATTGATTTTGACAGAAAGCGCAGACTGTACGAAAATACGCTGTCGAGAAGGCCAAACTTGCTTATCCGAAATGAAGTCTGGACGACCACGTTGCGTGACCTGCACCTACCGTTGCCCCCGGAAGCGGGAGCGCGTCCGAAATAGGGCGCATCGTGACAGAGATCGAGATCGAGATTGGGATCGGGACCCTTCGACGACCATGTTATGTGCAACAAACAACATCACCTATCCCAGTTGGTGTCACATTATCAAGGACGCCTGTGTTACTGGCTTCGTTCTTGAAACACGGCACGCGGGTCCCTGTAACGCTTACGACACGGCCCCTCTTTATATCGGTGAGTTAGAGTTAATAGTTGTTATTGAGAAAACTTGACGAATTCGCGACCATTTGGCAAAGCTATACTTGGATTTCTACATGGATGGCAACTCAACCTTGACTCGATGATGGCAAACTGACAAATTAGTTACAAGTTGATCGTCCAGGATCGGTAAGCCGAGTTAGACTCGGATAAAATTTGTTGGACGATGTAACTTGGAAAAAAAACTTTGGGATCTTATTCAACTGTTGAATAAAGCGCGACATACATACACATGCGCCGGTCCAGCTATTTATACGCATCTCTGCGAGGTGAGTGAGTCATTCGCGTCGTAAACCAAGCTGCCAAGCTGTAATCCGCTCTAGTTACAATCATCCAGTATGGAATTTGTGTTGCGTGAGCAATTCGCATTCGATCGTGAAAACGTAGAGAAATGCAGGGAAATACAGAGACGTGAATTTTTTCATCGTCCATTTTTCATCACTAATATACGACAACTTGCCATCCCGTCTTCGTGGCCTCTGTTAGATGACGCACACGCAGAAACCTGTTGCATACATGATATAGAAACGAGAAGAGGTCATTCTGCCTCGCCCTTCGATCTTGTCAATTACGACATCCTGTATATTAATTATTATCCCGGAAATGTGGTTGGAAAGCCATCCATTTTGATTCGACAAATTGGCCAGCATTCTATTTACATTTTTTACAGAGGAGGACGACACTTCGAGCAACTACGGGGTTGATCTGGCGGACGAAGATACAAAAGTGAGTGATGATTACGCCAAATCTCCTTACGGCCTCCATTCTATGCCGTTCACGTAGCTTTAACGTTTTCATAGTTTTCGATACTTTGAAAAACAATGTTGAAGAAAAAGCAACAGGTGGACAGTAACGACTCTACTTTAGTTTAGAAATGTAATAGGTGCTCAAGTTCGCAACGGTCTGGAGGAATGTCGATGCGCGACTATTTACGATGCGTCATTATTACTTGTTTGTGACAAATAGATTAGAGAAATCTACATGAGGCTCAGCTCAACGGAACAAAGGACGGTTTAGCGTTAAAAGCAAAATGACAAGAGGAGGGTCACGTGAAAATAGTTGGAGACGTTCACAAAAGACAACTTGATTGTCAACACTCTCCAAAAATGACCGAGCACTTGGAAAACAGTTAGAAAACTCTTTTATTTAACTAAGCAATATATTTATTTAATGTAAAAGAGATGTATTTATTTTTACTTTTTAAGGTCCACTGAAATCCACATAGATATATTGTAACTTGAGTCGTGATGCGTTTATTCTTTTCTCTAGAGAAGGAAGTGTGATCAAGCTTAATAAAATTGTACGATCACTCAACATCTCGATTACATCGGCAATTGATAATTATTTCATCGTCCATTAACTGACACATTTCATTTATCAATTATAAGTGTATGCACACGTGTAGTTACGGAAATGTCTTGTGTTATATGTGCGTGCGTGCGTGCGTATAGTGTATCGTATGACGTACGACGTCACACTGGATATAGTCTCGTATGAAAAATACTATAAACGATTATAGAACGCGTGTGATAATATTCCTAAGACGCTTGCTTCGAGAGATATATTTAATAACTCGGAACGAATAGCAGTCTTTCACATCATACTGTATTAATATAGTAGCAATACCAAAATTTTCATCAAGATAAATTCATCTAGTATACATTTTTTAACGAGAGCCCAAACAGTGCGTTTTTTATAATAGTTACATCACAAAGTAATGGTATTTAGAAAATTTATATTCGACAGCGCGAGTAAATAAAATCAATAGAATCTTTTTAATTTTTTAATTAACTGTTTACTATTATATATACCTGTAATTAGAGGCTTTACTATTTCAACATATTTAGTAATAAAGTATTAAAAATTGCAAGTGTAACATCAAATTTTTGTTATCAAAAGAAAAGTAGCTTTTAAAATTAACAATTTAATCCTAGTGATTCTAATATATCCATGAAATATCTATATATACATACATATATATATTCCTTGTACATATATACATATATATATTATATTAAATTATGTTATGTTGTATTATATTATATTATATATGCTAGAAACCCTTTAACCCTTATAGAAATGTAATTTCTAATAATGTAACTACTGCACTGAAAAAAATTTCTGGTTGAATATGGACGAATCAGATAATTCCTTTAGGATTTACTAGAATTTCTGTAGGATTACAGGAATTCTGGTAAATCCTAAAGGAATTCTGGTAAATCCTAAAGGAATTATCTGATTCGTCTATATTCAACCAGAAATTTTTTTCAGTGTGAGTAGCGATCATGTAACTTTTCCCCCTAGAGTGGAAACATGAAAAATGAAAAGTTTTACGCGAATGCAACAATTTCATTGGCTGAAATCATTGGGTTTACATGAAATTTTTCACGTGAAAAATTACGTAATAGCTGCGCTGAACGAATTCGTTTCGCTCCCAGTTGTTACATTTCTGTAGGGGTAATATATGCCAATGATAAATGTCGCGATACATAAACAAAATAAAAGGATAACAAGTCTTTCGTTAATAGATATTTCGGTAAAGTAAGAATAAAAGGAACATTTGGACATAATTTCGATCATTATTCTTGCAGGTGAGAGAGTAGTAGATTCCCATACAGCACGCATGTCTGAAAGACATCTTTAAGACATCTTTAAGTCGTCTTTTAGATATGTATGTCTAAAAGACGACTTAAAGATGCCTTAAAGATATCTTTTAGATATGTGTGCTGTATGGGTTGCTATCGTATTACTGTAATGTGTGATTTTATAATGTTGACATTGTAAACAACAAATGATGTTATTACATAAACAATTCTCTCTCTCCCCCCCTTCCCCCCCTCTCTCTCTCTCTCTCTCTCTCTCTCTCTTTGGAATTAAACGAGGCATAATTAAAGTTACTCTAAAAGATGCACGTTCATAATATTCCTTGACATCTACATTAATTAAATGATCAATATTACGTAAAACTTTCAATCTCAAGAGAGAGCTGTAGCCGTCACGTTTCCATTCAATATATTACATATTGTGTTATTACAACACTCGGGGAAATGTAATTCATATAAGATTGTAAGATTAGTGTAAAACGCGACAGTGTCTCTCAAAAGCAGAATATTAGATAGACAAGCAACTTGTATAAGTCAGTATTTATTATTCGATTCTATACGACGAGAAATCATTGACACAGCGAACGTGTATGGACGATCGAAAATAGTCATATCACATAACGAGTCCTCACCAAGATTCATCAGGAAAAAGGAATCTTTGGCAATATATTATTGCTAATTGAAATTGTTAGGCACAAACATGCTTTTTATATATAATTCGAAATAACGATTCGACAATGTTTCCAGATGCGGCATTACGTTAAAACTGTAAATATGTGTAAAAGTGCTGCTTTTTTACTCTGAATTTCCTATCTTTAGTTTAACAAGACTTAATATTTTTGCTACAGCAACTTTGTGTACTTACCGATGCAAACATTATATACATTGCAGACTTTTGTCGAGTTGGGCATCATCGATCGTCCAAATGCTTCCGTCCTAGCCTCTATCTATAAATAGTATTTATGTAATAATAATATCGCACTTAATTTATTATAGTTTTATCAACAAATTTGGTTTCATACTCTATCAAGCGACTGTTTCACTCGAGCTTGTAATGTAAACGTAAATCCGTTGGGGATGAAAATCAATGTAATCTTATTTACTGGAACGATGAAAAATAAAAATGGAAAAGCCATCGAGCGAACGTTCGTGTTTAAATGGCGAAAAATGTGTAGGAGATTTACACTGCGAGAGAAGTGCCGAGAAAGTTTAGATCTTTTAAAAATGTTTCACACGTATGGCGAGGGAATGTGAAGTCTTAGAAACGGAATATTTGAGCTTATGCACATATAGATTTTCGAAGAGTGTAGCAATTTGTATAAAAGTCGTGAGGAAAGTCTTCTCACCGCGGTTGACATTACCAAAGTATACATGTACTTACAGAGGTGATTTTTGCACTGTAAGGATAACCGAAAAGAGGGAAACCGTCAAACTACCATAGTATAACTTGTAGGGGCACTCTCTGTCGGCGCCTTTGATTTGGGCCATGGTATAAATCTTTACACCATGATCTAGGCGTTCTCAGTTTTCCGCCATGTTTTTATAAGCGCCAACGGTGTATCAACGGCTAAAAGTGCCTGGGCCCTTTTCAGGATCGTATCCAGGAAAGGCGCATACGAACTGGCGTACATTATTTATTGTAAATGGAAATGGCCTATGAAAGAAATTGTTCTAATAAAAGTAATTAATGTAATTACTTGCTCCAACGTATAAAGGTATTTACGCGTTATTCGCCAACACCGCGAATTTTTCAATGCCACACCGACTTTGCACTAACGCACGTACAAAAATCCTGTGATTGGTCAGAATAAAAACATGTCGGATGCGCAGTAAATGGTACAGATCGGCGCGAAAGTGAAACAAAATAACGAGTGCCCCTACTGGTTGTATGTACTGTGATATCCCTGATGGAAAAATTTTGCTGAAAACGTAATGAAATTTGCTGAAATTTGGTTGAAAATCTCTTGCAATTGACCCAATTTCATTATCATTTCAGCAGTTTCTCATTAAAAAATTTATTTTCAGTGAAATTCTGCAAATTTCATAATACACAACATTTCTAAAATTTTTTCACTAATTTTTAGTAATATTAATTAACTTTCATCTAATTTCACAGTATTTCATTGAATTTCATAACGAAACTCATGATTTATTTTGAAATGGTTTCAACAAGTTTCTAATAACTTTCATTTCACTTTTCATCAATTTCATTACATTTTCAGCAAAATTTTTCCATCAGGGACTACATTACCGAGGGAGGGAAATGGATTTTTTCGTGACATAGTTAAAACGATAGACGGTAGAGTGCTCCGTGCCGGCATTGCCGGCTCTTCTCTCGCGACCACGGTATATGCAGAGAGAAGCCTGAGAGATGTCACGGCCCCGTTTTTC
>NW_011967041.1:82310-89090 GCF_000949405.1 Vollenhovia emeryi | reverse complement strand
TATATGTATACGACCGTGCTCGCGACTCGACGAGTGCTGTAGAAGTATACCGAATAGCAAGATTGTTGAATAATGGAGTAAAGCCGAGTTTGATGAAGTAGACATTGTTTAACAGCTTGGTATAACCTATAGGAAAACATGGACGTTCGATTGAAAATGCACTTGACATGCACGATACTGATGTCTCTTCTGGCAGCGTGTCACACTTGGGTATTGAATTGTATGACGTTAAGGCCCGGTCTACAATGAGTCGTTAGTCGTTAGTCAGAAGTCGCAACTATATGTTGATCCTTTTCCTTTCTGGGTGGAAGAAAAAGGACCGACATATAGTTCCGACTTCTGACTAACGACTAACAACTCATTGTAGACCGGGCGTAAAGCACATTTAAGGGAACTTCGACTCACACTTGCCCCCGCAGGTCCCGGACAGCTTTGCTAAGACCGAACATTCCAACAACTGGGCGGTCTTGGTCGACACGTCGCGCTTCTGGTTCAACTATCGACACGTGGCAAATGTCTTGTCCATCTACCGGAGTGTGAAACGCTTAGGAATACCAGATTCGCAAATCATTCTTATGATAGCCGACGATATGGCATGCAATCCTCGAAATCCTAGGCCAGCGACTGTCTTCAACAACATTAAGCAGCACATTAACGTTTACGGCGACGACGTCGAGGTCGACTACAGAGGCTACGAAGTAACGGTGGAAAATTTTGTCAGGCTACTGACCGGACGTTTAGCTCAGGAAACCCCACGGTCGAAGAAGCTGCTGACAGACGAGGGCTCAAACATTCTTATTTATTTGACTGGTCATGGTGGTAATGGCTTTTTAAAGTTCCAAGACTCCGAAGAGATCACTAGTCAAGAGTTGGGAGACGCGTTGGAGCAAATGTGGCAGAAACGGAGGTACCACGAAATTTTATTTGTGGTCGACACTTGCCAAGCGAGCTCGATGTACGAGAAGTTTTACTCGCCGAACATACTGGCGGTCGCTTCTAGTTTAGTGGGAGAAGATTCGCTTTCCGTAAGTAAAAGGTTCTCCCGTCGCATTTTCCACTTTAGATCCGTACTCACGTTCGTCGTCTTTCCAGCATCACGTCGATCCTGCGATCGGCGTTTACATTATAGACCGATACACTTATTACGCGTTAAACTTTTTGGAAAAAGTGGAACCATCTAGTACTAAAACACTGGGTGAATTTGTAAGTACCTTGACGTAATGCCAAGCTTTAGTCGTCGTTACTTTTTACTGAGCTTCATACATTTCCCTTCTCTTTTAGTTGAAAGTGTGCCCGAGAGATTATTGTCTATCTACAGTGGGTGTAAGAAGAGATTTGTTCAGAAGAGATCCAGATAAAGTGCCAGTGACAGATTTCTTTGGTTCGCTCAGGCCCGTAGAACTTACAACGAACATAATGAATATTTTACCTGTTAAATCCAATTGTACAAAAAGTGAGGAATCTGAAAACAGGTATAATTATGTGGCGCAATTTCCGCAAGTATCTCGGTATACTTGAGTAAAAGAAGTGTTTCTCCTAGCACGTTTCATGTGTATTTTGTTACACTACTTGTTCCCGAAGTGACTTATTTTGCGTTTCGCTAGCTTGGCTGGTGTTAATGTTCTCCTTCCTGTCGCTGCCTGCCGGCGTATTTCTTTCGTTTTCTAAGCAGGAGATGTGCAAACGAAAGATCTAAGGAAGCGCGTGGCGGAGTAAATAATAACGTCGACTGTTGTAAACTTCTCTTTTCAAACTAATTGTAAATCAAATTTTCCCTTCATTCACGCACTCACTTTGGAAAATCTAATTCGGTAAAAATTTATAGCGCGCTTCTCAATATTATGTACGAGTGAGAAGCAGACGGTGTGTCGTTTAAAGAAAACGCGACGAGTCCGAGTGGTGGTAAATAGAATAAAAAAAAAAGATATATATCTTTTTGCCTTGAACCAGTAAAGTTAGTTACATGACATTGGTTTAGCAGAAAACTCATACGTTGCAGAATTATATCAGTTAGCTGTTAGGCGCTATCTTAAGTTGACTCACTTCAGAAATGGAAAGCCCCCCCCCCCCTCCTATTTGTCTATCGGACATGACGTGAAAATAATTCTGTGTATCACACTGCGGATGACGTAATGCACCGCGTATCCCATCGACATGTATGTATATTTGTATATAAATAAGTTTTCCACGAGATAAAGCATCAGTTTGTCGAATCGTGCGATACTTTCTATATAATTCTATAAGAGCATATACGTAGATGCACTAGGTACACTTTGTCTAGTGCGCGCGTGCGTGTCTTTCTAAGATAGTCACCACCGTCGCAACGGTACAATTAAAGTAAATTTTTTAACTGTTTTGTTAAATTGCCAAGATTGCCAAGATGAAGTGAAAAGTAATTATTAAATGTTCTTGAAATGTGTTGCAGATGTCGCGCACCTTTTATTCGTGGCTTCTGACATCTCTCGTAGTACATGCATACGCGACACCGCAGAAATTCATAGAAGTGCACGACTTGAATTCTAAGGAATTGTCACCCGTGGACCAATTAGCTCCGATAAATCCTGCTCTACACACCTTTCCGACAATTCCCACGGTTCCTCTCTTGCCGAATTGTGCGAAGCAGGGCTACTTGAGAGATCCGTTCAACTGCGGCAAGTTTTATCGTTGCGAGCACAGTCGTGGCGTACCAGTGGCTTATTATTGCCAACCAGGAACAATATTCAATACGCTGACGGAATCGTGCGATCATCCGCAGTACGTGCAGTGTTGACCGCTCTTCAATGTGCGTATCTTGCTGAATTTCTCAAGCTTTTAGGTGTAGGTACATTTAAGAAACGTAGTAACAATGTCGCGTGCCGTTGTAGATGTGAGAAATTTATCAATTGAAAATCTAGCGCTTGAAATAGATGCCTAAATTTGAACGTAAAGATTTATTACGAAGGAGTTACCTAGTGACGTACACCACGTACATTACATATGTATGTTGCGTGATCCTACAGCTTCGCTGAGGAAGGGGATAGTTATTTAGACGGATGATGTGACGGAGTGACTCTTATAGGCTTTATTGTAAACACATACATGCAAACGTTACAACGTGAACAAGTTGTTACAAAGAGAAAGAATGTGACGTAAGATGTAAAGGCATATCTGTTTGAGGCTATAATCGAAACGGTATTAATTTACGGTATCGTTACTAGCATCCCTTAACGAGATTTTTGAAATTGCAACCGTTGAATTGAGGATCGAAGGCTAGTCCCTCTGGGCAATTGAATTTTTGTGCTTTGTAAGCGCCATCGATAACTTGGCACATATAGAATACGCTGCAATCTTGGGGATCGCGAACGTAACCGGCTTCTTTGCAGATACCAGTGGGAGGTGCAGTCAGCGGTGGTTGCGTCGTTTGCGGCGGTTGCGTCGTTTGCGGTGGTTGCTCGGTTGGCTTGGGTGGCTTGGGTGGCTCTACCGGGAGCTCTACTCCTCCCCTCAGTCCGGCGTTCAACGTTTTCAGCAGGGGATACTTTTCACCGCAGTTGCCGAAAAAGTCGTCAGTCTCGATACTCCACAACATTGCGCCACCAAGACCCAAGGAGTTGATGTAGGCAGTTTTTTCCTTAAGCGAGCTGCGCGCACGCAAAATGACACAATATATGTATACACGTTGTTACATTCTCGTGTAGAACAAGATCAGTGTAGAAGAATCTCTTTCAATTGTGAATCTTCCGATCAGATCGAAGAAGAATAGGTATTTGAGAGACGGATCGCTCAAAGGTCCAAAAGTGAAAGATTGCGATTTAGGAGCCTGGATGACTTACATGATGTCGTCGTAGCCGACCCATTGGTCGCCCTTGTAAGCGTATGGAGTGCGGTGCTCCTCGTGACGGACAACGTTCCAGCCGCCCTGCTTAAAGAACTCGCAAATCTCGTTGTATCCCAGCATTCCACCCTCGCGAGTGTACGGGCCGGCGGTAGCCGGTCCGGTGGTAGGCGCTCCAAGGCCGTTTTGATTCTTGTCGGCGAGAGTGAAGGCCCTGCCATAGAACGGCACCCCGAGGATTAGTTTCTCGGGCGGACAACCGTTGTCCAGCCAATAGCGTACGGACGCGTCCTGCGAGAAAGAGACAATAATGTGTAAGAATCGGGAGAATCGTTATGCTGACGGGACGAGAGCGACACTCACGACGTTGAGCTTAAGATCGTTGCCCGACTCGCCCGTGCGCTTGTAAAGCGGAGCGTTGAGACCGGTTGTCTTCTCCCAGGCACCGTGGAGATCGTACGCCATAACGTTGATAAAGTGCAGGTATTTGGACATTGCGGGAATATCGTAGGAGAGAGAGGCGGAAGTCTCGGCAGAGGCGACGGCGGCACTGAGAATCAGCCCATGCTTATCGAATTCGGTTCTGAGTTCCCTCAGCAGACTTATATAGTTTTGCACGTCCTCTGGTTTCCCGCCGCGCTGGTTCGGATACTCCCAATCGAGGTCGAAGCCATCGAACTTGTATTTCTGTACGAAGTCAACGACGTTCTTGACGAATCTAGCGCGAACAGTCGGATTGGCGACGACGGCGGAGTATTTGGCGGATCCCTCGTTCCATCCACCGATAGCGATGAGCGTTTTCGTCTCGGGGCTCTGTTCGCGAAGCTTGTTGAATCTGCCAAAGGCGTCCTTGCCCCAGTTGTCGGGCAGGTCCTGCCACGCGTCCAAAACCCTGACGTCGCCCTCCGTGCTGATGCCGACGAAGGTGTAGATCAGGTGGGTGCAAAGATTCGGCTGAATGTAAGAAATGTCGAATTTGCCACCGGGAGGTCGGTAGACGGCCCAGCTACCAAAGTAGCATACGATCTTTTCTGAAAGGGATGCAATTAGACTACGCCGATTTACCACGCAGAGAGGGAGCGCCTTATAGGAAATGCGTGGCGTATACACTTACTCCCCGTGTCGGCAGCCGAGGCCAAAGCAGCCAACGCCGCGAAAACGAGTATCCAACGGTTCATCTGCAAAGACGATCAGAGAAACGTACAACGTGTAAACGTTATAGTCGTACAAATATCCATTGCGACTCGTGCTCGCTCGCTACGAGACGAGTCCACCGTCGAGAGATATAAGAGATACATTGTCCTTACCTTGTAAGCAGGGTCAGTTCCTTCGATGGCAACGCAATACCAAAATTTCATTCGCTTACGCGATATATATATGTGTACACTGCACCAAGAGCGGTGCAATTTTTGTCTGTTTGATCATGATAATGCCGACAAATGTGAATTCATTCGTGCGCACACAAATTTATGTAATACATCCAATCGTTGCCGAGACGAAAGGACTTTCGAAAACACGCAGGTGCGCGCGCGACGTCGTTATCGCGTGTAATTTCGTTGGACACTTGATTCTATTGAATCAATCACACCTGTGCCACACTCGTCGTACACAGAGTGTGTTTAGTGGAGCCTGGTCCACTTGAAGGGACACTTGGCATATCCCAGACAGCACAGATCTCCTGAAGACGTTTTAAAGACATCCTCTGGACGTCCTTATGCCCTAAGAATGTTCCCAGGACATCCATAGGATATCGTGTGCTGTCTGGGATTCTCTGTGTTGCAAAGATATTACAGAGCAATTATATACTCTGTATCTCTACGATTTAATCTCACAATCGGTCCAGGTTGACTACAGCTCGCTCGTGTGCACGTGGCTTGTTCGATAAAAAGTCTTTTAAGCTATTAAAATTTTGCCGCGTTACGTCGTAAACGTGTCTGCCGCGTAAATATCTCGCGAAACATTAATTACCCGATATCGTTGTATAAATTTGCACGCGATCTCACGCACCAAGTAGTAATTCGATAAATTGTGCTCAATAAATGATGTACAATCGGCGAAAAACAATGATGAGGAAAAACAACACGAAATAGTATACTCGTATCGTGTCGTGCATGAAATCCCACGCGACAACGAGAAGCGATACACTTTCAGAAACTTATAATTACCATGCAGTCGGGCAGAGTCGGGTTTGAACGCCAGTGTCGATTGCAATGGACAACGAATCGACGACCAGCTCACACGCTCGTAGAGGAGAGGCCCTGATCGGCGCGGCCTTTATATCTGTACATATATCTATATCTACTTCGATAGCTAAAACAAATAAATTAAATCGCACAAATGGTGTGACAAACGTCACCAATATACAAGTGATATGGCCAAGTTCGATCGTTCTTCAGGCCAGTCCAAGATAATCTTGTTCCCTAATCCTTGCCGAGACGATGGCGATAAGCGAGATAAGTGTAAGTAAAGAAAACGGTTTGCGCGACCAAGACGCGGGTGGTCATTTTTTATTTTTCAGCAGCTCTTGTTATCGATTTACAATGAAGCGCACGTATCGTGAATGCAGGTGAATTAAAACTTTCTAGTCGCGCGCTCCTTGTTCTTTTTCCTTAGCCCGAGCAATCGCAGCCGCCTCCAGTACTGCTTCGTATTTGGGTCCATTTCCTCCAGAGGTGGCGGAGGGCCAGTTCTTATGTTCCACAGCCAACTAGGATACTCGGAGTCCGGCTTCAACTTGACGTCTTCTCCGCCCTCCTTGTAGATATTTGTGCCGCACACGTGAGTCAAGAGCCGGTTGACGTCAGTTTCAACGGGCAATACTTTCTTTTCCACCGCAACCAGTGTCTTTTTTACTTTCTTCGTTCCCGGGCGGACCGCTACGGGAAGAAAAAGGCCGCAAGTTCATAATGAAATAATTTCCCGCCACGTTCTTCATTATCGACAGTCGGTAATGTCGAGAAACCCTC
>NW_011967041.1:54563-81235 GCF_000949405.1 Vollenhovia emeryi | reverse complement strand
GGGCATCAACGATCGTCGACAATGGCATCGCACAACCTCGAGACCCTCGGCCTCGTCGAACGCGGCGAGTGACGAGCGAGCAGGCTCGACAAACGATGAAACATGTGCTCGGATAAGTTAAATTTCTATCGTCTTACCTGCGTATTCCTGCGTTTGTATCGTGTGTCGCGTCGGTATTAAAGACTTTGCCGGGATACGGAAGAGCCGGTAAACGACGGCGAGACTCATCGTGCGACGATACCGAGCAGCCGTAAACCGAATGAATCTGACGGGCTACGTAATGTCCCGGATCTAACTGGGAATTGGGATCGATATCCGCGATCCAATCCTAACGACGCACACCCAGCTGATCTAGGATAAGGGTTGGTCGCCCTGGCTGGAGGCTGGAGCAGGGCGACCAACGTGAACCGCGGACGGGAGGGGGCACACGCGAGAGAGCGCGCTGAGCGAAATTGTTGATTCCCTCTATACTCTAGAGCCTCTAAAGGTGAGCTTTTGCTTTCTCCAAAAACTCTCAACGTGTTAAAGCTGCTCAAGCATTCCGTTTGATTCCACTGATAGAGGAGATCGCACGGAACGTAGCTCTCTGTCTCCCTCTCACGTTACGGCGCAACGTACGATGAAACCAACGAGGTATCGCTTGGCTCGACGTCGTGGGTCGTGAGTCGAGTTTCTGGATGCGCGTCCGAATGTCTCCGATTGGAACATTCGTATGCATCGCAGAGATGTGAAACGCTGCCAAATGTTCGATGCGAGATACGCCGCTCATTCCGCCCGGTTATGTAATGCCATTGAGCAACGATACTTCGACGCGGGTAAGAGTCGCGTGACGAGTAACTCGCGCGGTCTTTCCGCTCGGTAATGTTAAGAGGCCCCGACTGTTGCAGACGAGAAAAATCTTATTTGACGCGAAGACTAGATCGACCGCTCGAGCTGGCGCTCCAGAGGAGAATCAATTTCTGACGATAGCGGCCGCCTTGCCAATCTTGCCGGGTGCGCCAGTACCTCCGAAGCTGTCGAAGCGTTGTTACAATTCGTTTAGGTAGAAATTGCTTTACAGAGAAACGAGCTTGCACCCTCGCTAGGGCCGTCACGTTGAAACTGATTGGTTTGATATTGCTAGTTGTGCCGGGACCCAATTTGAACTTCAAGATGCGGAGGCCGATGGCTGCGACGTGGTCACGTTGCAATGGACGGGGGACACGAGAACGATTGTGGCGTCGAGAACTCCTGCCGAACGAGAAAAGAACCCTGACCGAATATGCCTCGACAGGCGAGGACTTACGACCTTCCCTACGCTCGTCGGAGAATCGAAATTGCGATTAATGTCTCTTCAGCACAATCTGCTGACCAAGATCGAGAGCTCCAGCTTCTCGCAATTGACGAAGCTTGTATTTCTCGACTTGTACGATAATCAAATTGAGAAAGTATGCGATTTCGATCTTTTAGAGAACCTAAGAGTGCTTCTACTGGGCAAAAATAGAATAAGGAAGATCGAGGGCTTGAGGCGGCTCTTGAAATTGGAAGTTTTGGACTTGCACGGCAATCAAATTCAGCAGATTACGGGCTTGGAAAATTTATCGTCGTTAAAAGTACTTAACTTGGCGGGGAATAATATCAAGACTGTAGGATGCAATGACTTTCGTGGCTTAATCTCGTTGAAAGAGCTGAATTTGCGACGAAACAAACTCAAAAGATTGCTGGGATTTCACGAGACACCACAATTACAGAAATTATACTTGAGTAACAATGATATTCATAAGTGAGCATCCTATATAATTTGATAAGTTATATTTAGTTGCTAGGAGAATTCTTATTTAACTTTGCCGCACGTGCTTGCTTTGAAGGACGTTAAACGTCTCTATGTCACCTCTTGTAAACTGTGCGTGATTCGAAGAGATGCACATCTTGTTGTAGTATCTTCTTCTTTATTTAAATGTTTCATTGATAATGTAACAAGTGTGTATGTCGAGTTGTTTTCATCTTTCAGAATTGAAGACGTGAGTAGCCTCGCAAAAGCCTTGCAAATTAAAGAAATAACAATAGATGGCAATCCAGTGACCTTAAGCACTGACTACATCTCTTTTCTTGTTTCGTACTTGCCAAATCTGCAGCTGTTGTCGACGATGCAAATTAGCGAGCAAATTCGAAGAACAGCAATGGCTTGGAGATTCTCCAAGGAACAATCGAATTCAGCATTCCTTGATCTTAGCACGCAAGTTTGTATGAGCGTACGTAGGGAACAGGTGATATCGAACGCCAAGACTAATTGGGAATTTCTCAGATCTAAAACTAAAGTCTCGCTCGACAATTCCGATAAAGTAGCGACGACGGCGAGCAATAACACGGGCAACGGTATCAATGTATTATTGCGCACGCAAAGCTCAAATAAATTTAATGCTATAAATCGAAAGAGTTTAGACAAAGTTAAGATAAAAGGCTTCGGTAGCCTCACGTCGATAAATGAAAATATGGAAGCACGAAAAATGCATATAAAAAGGAGAAGCAGTTCCAGCGAGAATTTGTTCAAGTTGCAAGACACATCTAAATCGTATCCTTTGGAATTTAAACTACCACCTATACTAGGCTCGATAGTGAATAGTTTAACAAGCGATAGACTCGACTCGAATAGATTGTCCAGGGATAATAAGGAAAATAACGGTAAGATGAAAGTTGTTGGTGAAGACGAGAACGTGTCGGATAGCGAGACAGACAGCTCGCAGAGTCATGAAAGTTTGAAAAGCGGCTTGAAGTGTCACCTGTTTACTTGCAATGTCTACGGCTCGCCTATTGATTATGACAAATTTACCGTCGGTAATGAATCTACCATAGGCGTGGCGAAGGACGTGCCCTCGATTACCGCGGAAAAGTCTTGTGTTGAAGATAACGAAGACCAGGCGCGCGATAAGGACGCGACAAGACTTGCTACGACCGAAAATCCCCCGAAACACCACCGTGACGCAGTGATAAACGAAAGCAAAGGCTCGAGTGATCGGTCCTTTCAAAATACAAAAGTATTTCATGGTCAAGATGGACCGAATGATTGTCAATCGAAATCGACTGTAAGCTCTTCTGGATACTGCTCTCCGAGTTCAAAGACTAGTAGCGTAGACAGCTCCAAGTCGTTCAAGAATGCTCACAAGTATCACGAATGTGACAAGGATAAAGGTAGAATTAAGAGTGCTCAAACGAAAAAGATGGTATATTATAAAAGCAATAGAGCCGCGACAGCTAGGGCGAAATTTCGAGCTCTCGCTCCGCCGAGTCCACCTCCTCAACAAACACTACCTAAAGAAAGAGAACAGGGTAAGCTGAGATCTTGTTTCAAACCCGCTACCTTCCCGTTTATCAAGTGAAATGAAATGTAATGTAATAATGAGACAACTTTCTAGGCGGAGATTATTTAATAGAAATTGTTGGTCGCTGCCTGAATATATACGGTCAAGGTGCTTTACGCTTTATCGACAGGACTTGGGACGTGTCAAAGGCTCAAGATGTCAACATTGTGAAATTTAATTATGTACAATTTAACGATGTGGCAAAGATTTTAAGCAAATTAAAGAATAGATTTCCTCACGCGGAGCATTTCGTATTTAAAGAAACCAACATCAATCTACTTGGCCAACTGAATGCCTTAGCTGAGGTACAGGGACTGACCAGTATACAGATAGACACGGGAAATCCTATCGTGTCCAAGGACTGGAAAATGTACGCTATATTTCGACTAGCTCATTGGGGACTCGCAATTATCAATGGCAAGGAGGTACAATATGAGATTTAGAAAATTATGAAACAAAGAGTCGTTCCGTTCAACTCGATCCAAAAATTCTACATTCTTCTAGATTACGCCTGAAGATGTAAAACTTGCAAATCAAGAATATACCGGTCTTGTAGATATAGTAATGTGCTCACTGCCAGATTCTTTATTACAACCTTTGTTACAAAGACTTCATTTAGAGAAAGTGCAAAGACAAAGCGGGGAACAAATTACTGCCAAACAATTTCTCTTCAACTGCGACCCGGCGCTTCGGAGTGTTGTTGCAAAGGAGGCGTTACAATGGAGGAAGGGAAATGTAACGCAGGTAATAAAAAGAAACCAAAGAGCATACGTTACCATTTTTTTTAACAAGATACTTTATGCTGAATCGTACGCTAGTCAAAGGTGTAAATGATATTATTCGTACATAATAAATAATCACACTCTCTCTCTCTCTTTCTCTCTGTACTTTGTTTATAGGAAGACCTCATCTGGAGACACAAAGGAAAAGTACACTTGCTAAATTTAATCAGTCTTACTATAAACGCTATACACAAGTTACAGGTTCTAGAGAAGCAATGGCCATGCATTCTTTACGAGATCGTTTATGATACGCTATCCGATTTTTCTGAAATGGATGTATACATGAAACGTTGCAGTAAAATGCTCGAAAGCAGCAAATAGTATCATGTCCGTGCCTTGAAAAGTAACATATCTATCGCGATATTGAGTAGCGTATGATTTCTAATGAGATTATCGATTATAAATATGTACATCGCAGAATGGTAATGTTTGGCTTTGCTACGATTAAATATTGAATTTATTTCATGAAAAGGAAGATACACATATACAATGTACAACGCATTTACGGGGACGATTTTATATTGTTATTGCTATAAATGTATTAAATACGTTTGCTATAATTGTGGTATATTGATGTATAAAACAATAAATTGTACATAAGCATTGTTAATATTCCTTTCTTCTTGAGTATACAGCCAACGAGCGTAAGAGATATTACTAAATAACATAATATACTGAAGCCGACTAACGTACGTTTCCTATTGAATATAATGTTTATAAAATTTCCACTTGATTTGTACATTTGCGTATAAGATTGTTCACCTTACTGATATTAATGTGCTCTTATTCTTAACTAAATCTAAAAATTTCTGATTTACTGCCTCACCTAGATAGCCTGCTGGTACTCGAACGATTGAAACATGGACATTTGGAACCGATATTATTATTTCGTACCGATAATAGATTCCACGCTGAAGGGAATCGGTGCTTTTTTTTCCAAGCAAGGCTTATCAGTTGTGGTAGGGGAGTTCCGTAAATCTCTTGTAGAAAGAAAATTGTTCAAGTCCCCATTCGCTATGTACGATTGCGTTACTTCATTGAACCACGGGACCATCGTCGGGTATGCAGAGTGGAAAGATTGTACCTTGAGTGTAGGTTCAGCCTCTTGTTTTCGATCGCATCCCAGGGAAGAGAGAGTGCTCAATAAACGCGGATGTGCTGATACTGAAATGTACGAGCAGTCCTTTGTGAGTAAACGTTGCGCATTGTTAACAGACTACTGGAGAGACTCATTAAATATGTACGATGTATTTTATATATCGGTCGGCTGTACACACTCGACAAAGAGATGAAACAAGCAGTCAAAGGTGCTGCATGCTAGCGAGAGTACGTTCGCAAAAATGGAACATTGACAAATATCGAATTGGATACATCAGACACCTCCCGTGACAGATGGAAATAGGGTGTTTGAAACCCTTACGTTTGTTATATCGAGTCTCTTCGCAATCACCTGCCTACAAGGTTTTTGCCGATGGAAAATGCAGCAAACATGTAAAATAGTTTACGGAAGATACAAACTACGTATACGTATGCACGTATTCGCGATAAGACAAACGAGGGATTGTACTCACATGCGCCAGGTAAACTATGCACGGCATTTAATCCATAGAAACCCTGCGTCACGCTGATACTCGTCTGCGTGAAGTGTAAATGATGCCTTTGAAAATTCTTGCCTCTCCTACCGCAGGCAGCCTCGTCGTATTTCGCTTTAGCGTAGGAATAAGGACTCTGCGCGGTGTCTGCCGCTGATATTTTATTTGCCGAAGACAAAAGATTATCGCCTTGCGCTTGTTGTTGCCTACGTAGGGCAACCTGCGCTGCCATCACTCGTTGCCTCTCGACGACTAGAAGACAGCAAGGACACCGGCAATCTTTCCACGCACAGGATCTTTTGTGACCTTTCAAGCCGGATATTACACCGTGGTTTCGACATCTCGCACACTTGGGACTTCTCAAACGTTGCTCCACGTTTGCATTCAAACGACTCGAAGTACCGCCTGCAGTTTTCATCCTGACTTTGATATTATCTCGTGGAAGAGAATAGGGATTAACCGCTAAAGTTTATCAGTCTTGGTTAAATCCCAAATTGTTTGGCCATTAATTACGAAAAGAAACGAAAAGAATTACTTTTGGATTATTTAATATGCGGCCGGCATTAAACACGTTTGTTCCACAATTATACATCTCGTAACATGATTTGAATTGGTGCGTCCAACAAGTCCCGTCAGGGTAATTTAAAGATTCTTTGGCGATTTTTCTTTATTTGACAATTCAAGTATTCTACGTGCAGATCTCGTTCTACATAGAACGCGTACCGGCACACGTCGTAGGTATCGCGGATGTTTTTACATGCGCGACAAGTTACTTATACTAATTTTCACATTCTCTTTCCATCGCATCGATAAAACTTGTCGAAAAATTTGCCTTTAAAATATTTCTCTTTAACGTCGAGTTTTCTGTATCCGTTGGGTTCTTGTTAAACACTGAATTGACCGAGTCGCCCGTCTTTCTCGAACAGAGATACATGCTCGTAAGTGAATACTTCTTGTCCCTCGCCCGAAGGAGGTGTCGTCTCATCTCCTCCTACTGCGATTCAAAATATATTTTTAGCAAGCCGACGTATTCTCATTGGCTCGAAAGCTCAGGAAACTCCGCCGCTTTCGTCGGCCGCGAACCAATGAACCGCCATGTTTCTCTTGGCGTTCTTGTTTCTCGAGTAACTCTACTCTAGAAAGAACGGTAACTTCTTTGATTATAGTTTGCGTGGAATCGATGCTGCACGTCAGATTCGAACATATCTGCATATATCCTACGTGCCCGCGCAAGTTTATAATTTCTCCTCATCAATGCAACAAGATGAGGAGTATTGTTATTGATTTGCAATTCAATTATGTTGTATCATTCGCGATCGCTTGAAGGAAAGTTGACATCTCGTCGAGACGTGCGAATGTCTCTTCTCTCAGAAGAGACAAATCTGTAAAATTTTTCAAATATATTTCTCTCATCCAGTTTAAAGAAGAAGAAGAAGACGAAAGAGAAGAGGGGCGTCATTCACATACGATGATATCCTTTCAGAAATAACGTCGGGTATGCAGGATGTTAACCAGGTGGTTATCGAATCGTGGTGGAAGTCCGCGCGGTGTCACTCATACATTGAGAAAACATACTCGAAACTAATATTAACTGTGTGTTGGCAACATCCGAGAGGATCGTATTAACGAGCTCTTAGAGCAAGATCACAGAAAGAATGCCATATGGTTGCAGCTGCTGGCGCACAACGTTGTTAGTAGAGAGAGATTGTCCGTCTTCTATTTTTGCGGTGCATAACACGATCCGTGAACATGAAGGCAACGAAAGGAATCGTGCGCTATTATATTGTATTGACCGGCTGATTGTTGCCGACAATATTAAATATACGTATAATGCACATGTATACTTTCACTTGTATTTATATTCATTTTTAATCGTGTGAAAGAAAATTTATGATAGGAAATGCTATTTTCATAAAGTTTCCAACTGAACACGCTCGAACATTCAAAGTGCGTGTTGGAACGTATAATTAAGTTATCACATTTGTCGGTAATATTCAATTAAAAGTTGCAAAGTGATGAAGAGTCATCTGTGTAACACATTTTTTCCACGAGATTTTTTTCTTCTAAATTTATGCGGTTGGACAAGTTTAAATTTACATATGTCACTCGCACGCAATACACATACACACACACAGCAGACAGTAGGCACGCGTGACACGCACCGAAGAATTCATCCTAATGAGCGTGGAACGAAGGGGTGTCATTTTGGACGTTTTTTCTTTTCCCCGTGGGCAGTTCTGCTTAAGGGTGTTGTCAAGACGGCAAATATGTTGACAGGTCATTCAACATCTTTCTTGCCTTAGTCGCACGGGTCGCACGTCGCACGCAGAGCCACGAGGAAGCTGAGGAATGGCTGAGACCGATAAACTCTATCTTACTCTCTTTTGTCAAGAAAAGACTACATCGATCGATTTGAAGATTGCGTTAATTATATGACTTTATATAAGCATTATCAGATTTAATTAAAATTTAGTTTGATTTGATTTTAACGCGACACGTGTTACAACTGCATGTATGTCAATTGCGTAGGGGTTACATTAATTTACAAATAACAAATAACTAAACTAGATAGCGCCTGTGGCTTTCCAAGATGTGTTGGTAAAAGGTGAATTTATCATTTGTTTTCGCACATTTGTAATCGCGATTCGTACAATGTGGATTTTAAATTGCAAAGAGAGTAAAGAGCCTAAACAATCTTACCTAAATATTGAAATATATCGAGCAAGTTGACACGAAAGCTCAGTGAGGTCTCGAACCGGGATACTTGCAATGCCGAATTGCACGACCAATCTCACTTGGTATCTTGGAAAGTTTATTATCGGATTTACTGGAGTATTATTTCTTTATGTCAGTTTCTTGAAAGAAAAGTAAGAGAGAGAGGGAGAGACAGAGCATCTTGAACGTGTAGGCCGAATCAAAAAACGTCAAATGGTGACGTTGAAAGTAATCCTGCGATAATTTTTATCCGACAGTGAGAGAAGCTGCGTGTGCGACATCAGAATGAGAGAATTACTAAGGGAGAAAAACGAAAAGTGAGTCGCGCCGGTCATACACGTGCGTCTTCCTAAAACTTTTATTTATTTTGTCTAGAACAATTTTTCCTTCTTTCGCGGAATAGTGTGTCATAATTCATAATCTAGAAAGCAATATAAATAGAAAGAAACATATGTATCTCTCTCGAAATTGTAAAAGACACAAAAAGAAAAGAGGATTGCGCTTCGTATGGCCGGCGATAACATAATAATGGAATTGTTTGAACAAATTGATCCAACACGAGCAGTACTAATTCTTCACGCATTAGGCGACTGAGTAGATGCAAATGCGCAAAAGGGTAAGTGGATGAGATATCTTGGCGAGATATTTACTCAAATTGATAAAGGCTGTGTGTCGATAGTTGAACGTTAAAGAGAACTGTAAATTAAAAGTAGTTAAGTTAAAGGTTTCTTGTTCGCTATTTTACTTAGTTTATTCTTGAAAACATTGAAAATCTTAATACATGCGAGAAAAATAGAAAAGATCCCTGTTATTTAACTCTCTTTTTACCTAATGCAGGACACAAAGTAAACGTTACTCATGTGGGTGCAACAAGCCGCAGCAGTTGTGAGTTTTCTTCGATTATTAATTTGCATTGAGATTAATGTCTAGAATGTTTTAACGTAAGATCTTTATTTTTAATTTTACATTCTCGCCATACATGTGCATAATATATTAATCAATTAATTAATTGATGCTATATGTAAGTTAATTTACATGAATTTTCTGCTAGGATGCGGGACGATATAACACCGGCGGTTTCAAATGATATTAATAGGCATAAGAAGTCAGTTTATCCGAAAAGTCGTTGTTGCGCCAGAAGAAATTCTTGCTAAGAAAGAGAAACGATAACTCTCCGAGGATAAGACCTTCCATTTAGAATGGCTTTTTTGGGGGAATTTGTACCATTTATTCACTAATCGTTACTTCAATGTATCAAATCCGTAGAGGGGAAAGAAATTTCAAGCTTAAAACTGGTCAAGATTCACACATTTTCCACTATAAATGAATTGTATGAAAGGGAAAACATGTCGGTAAATTATACGTAGACTCGTTGAAATTACGTAAAAGACAATTGTATTTTGTATTTACGTGTAATTGCGAGTTTTTAATGTGTCGTGATTTAATCGAATTTACTCGAAAGAGAAATTCCGTGGCGTATGTTCCAATTATCAATTGCCGAATTGTACATGTCGACGATCGGCGGGGTCTATAGACACATTGTCACGAATGTAGCTCGTTACACATATATTATGCGTAACAGATTAGTGCTATTGTGCGTAATAGATAGCAACAGTTATGTGTATCTTTATGTATAATTGGCGACTAGCGAGTAAGCTACGAGAAATTCTATGAATAAATTCGGCATACTGTAGGAGAGTGACACGCCCGGTCGCACGCTCCGAAAATCCGAAACTCGATTAATACGCGTCCCATCTGTAGGTGAAGAGTCTATAAGTAGATCCTGCGCGGGCAGAACGTCAGTCATATTCGTATATTATTTATACTGACCTCGTAGACACGAGACACCTCCTCGTCGCTAACGAGATGGTCGCTTAGTTTCATCGTGTAATGTGTAATATATATTTAATATATTTTCATCAATCGCGCATGAATTGTTGGAATACAAAAGCTGAAACCCCGGTAGAGAGATTACAGATTACAGATAAAGTATTAGTGGAGATATAATCTTTCGTTTACAAGATGTATGCACCACCTCGGGTCTTTTGACGTTAATCTATGCGAGAACTCTCTGAATGGCAGGCTTTGTAAGAGAAACGTCGCAGCTGCGTCTCTTTCGTATTTTGCGCGCATTCCGATGAAATAAAACGAGATACGGGCAAGGGTAGCGGCCTGAGTCGAGAAGAAATATTTCGAAACGGGAAGATGTTAAATGAGCGAACTGTCCGACTGTCACTCTGCCTAGTACCTAGTTTCTCAGTGCTTCACGAAATGTGAGTTAAAACGATCCCGTGAATATATCGCAGGTTTCCGTCGAAAATACACATGTAACATTTCTTCACGTTATGAAACTTTTACTATATTTGTTTTTACACATTAATTTCATTGTCAGACAGCAATAATATTATGTACACCAATAATATTAATCAATAATCAACTAGGTAATCTGTAATTTCACACAATCGGCCATTTTGAAAACATTTCTCGATCCATTTACATTTTACGATTTGAATATGTTTCCGCTCACGTGCTTTCACGACAATGCTCGTCCCGCTTGTGTCTTCCACAAAGGCATGCGTAACGGAATCATCAATGTTGTCTTTAACCGTACCAGACATGAAACGGAATTTATATTTGGCGCAACACGATTGATTCTCAAAGAATCCAATTATATCTCTAAATAGCGAATAAGGCGATGTACTCCCGAACAATTGCTCGTCCATTTCCCTTTCCTGCTCAATAGTAAACTGCTTGTCCGCAGAGAGCTAGATTTGCACACATGTGATCGGATTAGATAGATGATAGTGCGATAATTTATACATATACCAATGAACTGTAATTTCAGATACCTCGAAGATATTCGATCTCGCGATCCTGCCGAATGAACGCTTCAAACTTTCCTCGTCTGCGTCAACAGTGAAATTATCGTAATATTCATCATAGTTTTCTGCAACTTTGTGATTAGTGATATCCCGGCTGCATAATAATTCCCATGGTAAAAAGTCGTCAAACGTGGCCCAATCGGATCGACTGACGAGACGTTTAAACCAATCCAAAGTTACAACATCGTATCGTCCACTGTTTATTACTTCCTTTCCTCGCATCTAAGAAAGTAAGTAAAATTATTGTGATTAGATTACGATTAGTTTCGTAAGAGAAATACTGGATGGGTATATTTCCTACCGTTTTATCATTGCCTACTATCACGCAGAAAGTTGTATTCATTGGATTCTGAACAATTTTGGCACTATGCTGCTGCAGTATTTGTTCAATCTGCTCTTTCGGTGATTCATCGGTACCATTAATCACGCAAATTTCTTTTCCGTCCAATAGTCGCGTGAGTGGCACCACTCGCTTGCTGTACACGTCACGTTCCATCGATTTCCTTCGACTTGTCGTTTTTCGTAATTTAGGGACTGACGCTTGATCGATATCGCATAAAGTAGCTTCTCGCTTGGTTAACTTTTGGATCATTTTTCCACCCTGTATGGTAATGAGATTGTTGCAAAAATTATAAGTGAGTCACGTAATATCTTTCGTAATTCTCGTAACTCGATTCAGCATTTACATACTTTGACCAACGACAAGAGTTCGCAAGTGGTGCACGGATTGTACCATGGCTTATCCGTCCTCGCATTCGTAACTCTAGGAAATCGTAAACTGTATCCAGTTGGATATTCATTGCTGCGTACCATTTCGGTCGCTCGTATCGTTAAAATGATGGAATGCTCTGGATGAATCCATACATCCGGCTGATGTCTCTGTAAGAAATATGTATGAATATTCTAGTGCTTACGGTATTGTACGTATAATATATAACAAATAATAATGAGAAAGGCACATGTGTTTCCCTAACACATATAAACATTCGTCTGAAATAATTCATGTTCACCTTGGGACCCTCGACATTTTCAGGATGTTCCTTGATCCAATACGGTGCAAGTTTTGTTTCAAGATGACGCAACATTTCATCTCCTATTCCACTGCTCACGGATGAGATGGCGAGAAATTGCGACGGATTTGCCCCCTCGTTGCTCGCTGGCGACGCGGCAACGCCCATCATAAAACTCTTGATTCTTCCTGCATATTTACCCTCCCCGTAATAACCGCCAAGTATAATGAGGTCTATATCTTGTATTAAATTGTCGGAATACTGTAATGCAATATATCTCGAATGTTACTTTTGGATTTACATATGTCGTTATCGTATATTTAGCATTATCCGTTGACCACAATATTTCATTTTCTCAACTTGCATCTCTTACAGGAATATTTTCTTCTAAGAAGGCAGAGAGAGAGAGTTTTTACCTCTGCTTTAATCTTATAACCACCGCCGCCATCTCGAATATTTGGTTTATATTTCATGTTACATTTCTTAACGACAAGTCCTTCCTCGTCATCACGTAGACATGTATTGAATGCTTCTAGCAACTCCTCCCTTGCGATAAAAGTAATAATTAATTTCTACTTACTTTTCGAAATGTAGTCCCATGTAAGAGGAAACGATTGTACGTACAAGAACGTAGATATCAAACTTGCAATAGTAGTAAGTATATTCTACCTGTTTGAAACTAAAGTAGATCGAGACACGATTAAAGAACCTTCCTCTTCGGTGAATATACGGTTTTCGGTGAGAAGTTTTAATCTCTCTTCGTAAGGTGTATCAACGAGCAAGACGTTATTGTGCAGAATGACGTCAAACGCGACGAAACACGGCTGATGGCGGCTGTTCGCCGACAAATGTTTGACATCGATATTCATACCTTTTGTACTAAACATCTTTTTCTCTTTATGCCAAGCCATTAATTCTCCATCCAGTATAAAGGAATGACAATTCGGATTAAGACGCCGCGTAAACACCGCGGTTAAGAAGCCTATCGGGATGTCGGATATATATATATATGTAATTAATACAGTTATAAGAATGAGATAAATGTGCACAGCCGATTATCTCGAATCTAATTGGACCTGACGAGTAGAATTAATAACCATATTCATATCACCATACCCGAAGATCCGGTTTCTCCGTATCCAGAATTGTTTGTAATATCGAACCCTCTACGCGTAAAGTATTTAAACATTCCATCCTTCATATGGAGTTGCGACCTCTCGCCGTCGTATTTAGTTTGTACGTAGTACAAGTTGTTGCCTCGAAATAACTTGTCGATATTCTCGACGTTGCATCTCTCCAAGAGCATAGGTTTAAAATGCGAGAATAATTGTATGCCGCGTTTTAATTTCACCTTAGGATCGTACAACTGGTCACAAATGTCGCGTAGATCATTCGTCACGAGGAATTTGTCATTCGCATCTGGATGATAGACTTGAAGGAAAATATATATTATAGTCTACGCGTTATTTCATTGGCATTATTATTATTATTATAATGGGCAAGTCATACAAACTGTGCAGTATTTTTTGCGTGCCTATACCAAGTCGTAAATCTTTAAGGACGATACGCGTCAGCCATTTCATCTCGAATCCCGTAATCTGTCGAAAAAGTACTCTAAAGGTTTCGACTTTCTGTTGCATCGTTACGCTCTTCCCAGAGATACCATCGAGGAACGTGTTGATCCGTGCGATCGTGAATCCGCTACTGTTCCGAGGCAACTTTTTATCCAATACGCAGTAAGCTCGATCAGCGAAATCATTTCCCATAAATTCGCCCGACGTGTGTTCTCTAAAATACAATCGATGTGCAATGTCTTATCGATTATCTAACGGTTCCAAATGAGATACTGACCGGTAATTTGCCAACTTGTTATAACTGTCGCTATTTCGTGCAAAGCCATATACATTAGCGTAAAGCTTCGTCAGCGAAGCTTGCTTCAAATTATGTGGTCCACGCTGTCGTTCAAGATGGGGCAAGATTAATCTCAGTATGGGATAGAGCGATACGTTCTAAGACACAAATGATTAATTATTAATATTAACCGGCCAGGAATAACAGCCTCTCTCCAAAGTTTCCCTCGCAAATTTTTATTAAACTATATTAAACGTATAATGTAATACATACCGATTCAGGATATTCTACTTTCAGTTTGTTGCCGATACTTTGACACTCGGTGATAAACTTTTGCAAAATTTGCTCCTTCTTTTTTGCTTCACGTGCCTTGGCAATACCCTCCAATGTAACGCACAATTGTTTAAATTCAATCTTGGCCTCTAAATCAGTGGCCATTATTCTAAAGAGAAATCTTTAAATCGACTGGATTTTAATACCAATAGAGGTATGTGCGTGGAGAGATTGGTTCCTTTTCGTTATCTTGAAAACAATGTATACTTTATATGTATATATGTATATATATATTTCTTCTATTACTTATTCACCTGTAGCATAATCACATGTAGCGACAGCAAAGATATCGTAACTGATCAGAGGTGCCTTCTCTCCCCCCCCCCCCCCAAAAAAACGCATGTTTGAAAAAATTTGAATGGGGAAAAATTTTTATTTCTATAAAACTATTTACAGCACTCTACACATTAAATACAAATAGAAAATATATGTACAATATCACATTTAGACGACTTTGTACTCATATCGTGATGTAATTCTCGAGATACATTCTAGCAAGAAGATGGTTTTCCGATTGCAGATAGATGAGATGCAAATTGAAGGCTGCTTCCTTTCTCAGGTCCAAAAGATTCGCATGCTGTTTGACTAAATCTCCTGGATCTTCCTTCAAGACCAACTTGTAAAAGTGAATGGCAGAGGGTAACAAGCCAATTTGATGAAATGCCCGTGCCATGTTGTAATAGGCTTCTTGTTGACCGTCTTTACCACGTAACTGCATATACTTGTTGAAGAAGGCCAGCGCTACACAAATATAAGAGTATATAAGAGTATAAACGATGACATTAAACGAATCTACTGTTGTACGTACCTTGAATTACAAGCTGATTCTTCTTAGCCGACAACTTTTGACACGCCATTTGTAACTGCGTAACGCCTATCAACAGTGCCAGCAATGCACTAGGTGCTACTTTGAAAAGAGACATGTATCCGTTTAGAGCGTATTTATAAGTTCCCGAAACGAGACAGTTGTTTGCGTGCATGATGTGCAAATACGAAAAGACATCTCGTCCGAGCAATCTCATTATAAATCTGTTATGCCTCAAATCTTCCGCCCTTTGGATAATTATGTTCAACAGGTTCCACGAGTTGGACCTTTGGCAGACACGTACGAGTTCTCGGACGATGTTGTACCCGTAGAACGAGTCCTTGTTGTGAATGCAAGAGACCAAGCACAGAAAGACGATGTGAGAGTTCCTCTTGGTAAATCTCTTGGACGTGAGAGCGGTGAAGCATAATCTCTGGAGGAAGCCATACTTTTTCAATTTACACGCTAGCTTACACATTTGTAGGAAGAGTAGAAACTCATTCTTCTCGCTCGGCTTGGCGTTAGCAACAAACGTTGGGGCGTTTTCGTCCTCCAACCTTTCCCCGCAAGACAAACGACGAAGCTGTAGGCTGTCGAGCCGCTGGCGAACGCCCGTCGCGCGTGCCAACGCATTCAATTCGACCTTTCGTCTTATATTGACGCAGTGTCTCGAGAGAAGCAGCATTCCCGAAGCAAAGTACTCCTCGTATCTTCTAACTGTGTAAAGTAGCAGCGTTCTCTGATAGAGAACGTCAGGATCTAACGTGTCGGATTCGGGGTCTTGATAGAGAACTTGTACCGCCTTGTCGTAATGTTCCGACTTTTTATAAAGCTTGGCAAGAGCCAATCTCGCGCCTAAATGCTGCGGCGATAATCTTCGGACGGCTTCGTAAGATTGTACGGCCTTGTCGAGATTATCGCAGCCTACCCAGCACTCCGCGTGCCTCAGCCAGACCGCGGCCAGGCTGTAATTGGTGCTTTTAACCAACGGATCCAACAGAAGCATGGCGCGCTGAAACTCCCTCTTGCCCATCAATGCCTCCGCCACGTCTAGAAAGAGATCTCCCGAGATCTCTGGATTCTCGCGCAAGTAAAATTGAGGCAGCAGCTTCTCAGCCATCGGAATGTAATCGAGTTCGATGAGAGTAATGAGAAATTTGGCTTTCAGGTCAACGACCACGTTATTCGGTACGTCGCAAAACTCGATTTCATTGCCACTCTCGCCTGCCGTTGATACTCTCGATGGCGATGACGTAGCTTTAGACCTCGCGTCACCACGTTCTCCATCCCTCTCCTCCTCGCTCTTCTTATATCGTACTCGAATATCCGTGTACTTTAGCAGTATATCTAAACATCTCTGAAATTGCTTGAGCGCTATTAGCAATTCAGTCATAATGTTAACTTCTTCCAACGTGATGAGATGAGGACATTTGGTAAAAATAGTCTCAACTGCTTCCAGTGCTTGCTCATTGTTGTCCTCTTGCATATAACGTTTGGCTAATATCTTTGCGTATTTCATGATATATGCACCATCTTCGGCTTCCAATTGGTGAATCAGTTTGGTATATCCTCGCAGGTACGCCTTCTTATCGCCATTCTGTTCTTGGAGATGCGCACGCGTCTCGTATAAATTGATGTCCTTTGGACTGGCTTGAATCGCTTTGGAGTAACACGTGATCGCTTGCCTCAGGTCGCTGCTTTCGAGCGACAAGTTGGCTAATCTCACCCACTGATCGGCATCCTTGGGACTAAGATGCGCGGCAATTAGAGCAAATTGCAACGACTTGTCCGGTTGATCGTTCTCGTATATCATGGCCAGCGTTTGAAATGGCTCTGGAGCGCTCGGTACTTGTCTAAGAGAGTAATAAGCGAGTACGTTAATCAAGCTGCCCCTTGACAGTTATCGAGGACAAGTTTCAACCAGTCGAGAGGATAACTTGCCTAATAATCTCCATGCATATTTTAGCTGCCAAGTCTACCTCTCCCTTTGCGAATCTTAAATTTGCCTCTCCCATGAGCCCTTGCAGAACTTGCGGCAATACGCGTCTCTTCTTCTTCTGACGCACGACGCTCGCTTTGTGCGGCTTTTGTTCCACCGACTTTTGTACAGCGACGCGATCGGGTCCGACTGTCCTTCTGGAAAGTAGGTAATTGCGATATGGTAATTGAATCGAGGAGCATTTTCAGAGTCATACCTGGACGCGTCGTTCTCTATCGTCTCCAGATCTATATCCTGGTCCATCCTGGACGAATACTCGCTAAACGTCAGCTCGCCATTTAAGAACTGTTTCGTTAACCGATCCTCCTCGTCGGCGGTCAGCGACGTATCCTGCTCCTCCGTGTCTACGGTAACCTTGGTGCGATTACACGGGGACGGGGAGAGAGTACAATTTGGAATAACGTCCGTCACCTCGTTGATTTGCAACGCCCTCGCTTCCACAAACTCATTTATGTCCACGTCCATCGAGCCGATGGCATTTTCGTCCAGTTCCTCAATTATCACCGGTGCTACGCTGCCGTCGCCACTAGGGAGCGGCTTTTCAACCGCGCCGACGTCTCTTTCGCTCGCGTGACACTCCATAATGCTCCGATATTTCGCAAGCAAACGTCGAATATCGTTGCCGTCGCTACATATCGCTACATATCGCAACAGAGATTCGTCGATTTACCTGCGCCGTGGAATTTCTCTGTAGGGAAGACGGGCTGTCCTTTCCTGCGAAATCGGCAAAGCCAGGTTACGTTGATCACTCCCGTCCGACACCATCCGACCAGTGATGCCAGCGATCCGACACCTGGCTAGAGACCATAGAGACTCCAGTAGCAGCAGAGAGACAGCGGCCACGCCGGCGTAAAACTGTGTTTTGCGCGCCCTTACACCCATTTGTGCTTCTCCAACTATTTCATCACGCATCTTCTGACTCTGCCGATAAAACTTCCATACCTGCATTGTGCTATATGCTGAAAAATCGCCGTAGCATAAACGCGCGCAGTCTTTGCACTTGCAACACAAAGAACATGATTGGCAAAGAGGTGGCGCTATCTAAATTTCCAAGAATTTTTCGCAAAAATCGAGAATACCGAAAACTGACAGAGTATCAGGAGAGCATGGATTGGCAAAGAGGTGGCACTATCTGAATTTCCAAGAGTTGAAATTCCGAGAATTTCAAACTTCAAATCGCGAAAATGGAGAATGAAACTGGCAAAGTATCGGGAGAACATGATTGGCAAAGAGGTGGCGCTATCTAAATTTCCAAGAATTTAAATGGAACCTAGTGTTTATTATTTGGAAGTCCAGCACGCGTGGTTGATGAATTGGCCGTTCGATCATACTGCATCCATGAAATGCGGCCACATTTTCGCCCACCCCCACCACTGATCTAAGCAGGAGCCCCGAGTCTCCCGGTCTCTAGTACTCTCTAGTCTTCTGTTGGAAGTTCTTGGTGCCGACATCTAGAAACAGCTGTTCGTCAACACCCCTAACACCCCTAACGCCCCCCAACCGTCATGGTCGACCGTCATGGCCGCTTCCAGGTTGACGAAGCCCTCGAGGACGACCGTTGTTAAATGAAACGGATTAACGAGCGTGTGATCGCCCGAGCCAAGATTTGAGCCGGAATCAACGGCAGGAATACAGTTGAAGTTTCTACATCCTTGTTCGTAGGCCCTTGTGTACTTTACGTAATGACGCCCGTGTAATTTTTATAACTCGTATGTTCTCCTACGCCTTTCACCTTGTGCAACTGGTACTCCGCGGTTTAATCGAAGCTCTCCGTCTCCGAATACGAGACCGATACGATTGCGTCCACAAGAAATGAAACAATGATGCCGATAAAGGACAATCAAGATGTCGCGTGCTTTTTAGTTACCAAGCATTCAACATGGAAAGGAAAGTGAGTGTATTGACATCTCTCGTCGTTGCAATTGGATTCGTTGTATCGCGTTGCATACGCGACGTCGACACGTTAAACACGTTAAACGCGTAGTTGAACGTGTAACTATGTGTTTCAGGTACAAGCGTATCTTCTCCATTGGCTCCATGGGGATAACGACGTACAATCCTGGCACATTAGAAGTCACAAACAAATGGGAATATGCCGATTTTATAAGTGTACAGCCAATAAATAGAAATCAATTAGGTTCCCATGAGTTTACTATAACCGTACGTAAGGAGCGGAAAAATGAGACCATGAAGTTTAGTTCCGAGCATAGGCCACACTTATTGACGGAAGCACTTAAATACAGAAATTATGTTGAAAAGTCTAAAGAAATTTTGGTAAGTTCTCTCTCTCTCTCTCTCTCCCCCCCTCTTGTCGAATGCTATAATACAGTAAATTTGTAGAGATATTCAGCTTATAAACATCACTGGTCCGATACAAGACTACCCATTGTATTAGAAATAACGCCGTACAGTCTCGATCAGTTGGATCCTGCGACAAACATGGTATTAGCTAGTTATTGTTACAAAGATTTCGAAGGGCTCCTCACCATGAAAGATTATCCCAATGGATTTGTAATCGTGTGTGGCGGATTTGGACGGCTGCACCTCTTTGCGTCGAAACATATGGAGGAGATAAAGAAGAAGCTGCAAGAAACTGCTTTAAATAACTTGGGCATTAATATAAAGATGTTGAAGGAGCCTATAAGACTCGACGACTTTATTGCTCAAAGATTGGGGAAATTTAGCAGCGACGAGCACATAACGAGCGTCTCGGAATTTACTGTTCACAAAATCTCTGCGAGGCATCTGGATCCTCAAAGAAGAACGCTCTGTCTCTCGGACACCTGCCTGTTGGAGAGAGATCCTCAAACCTACAACATTTGTACTCTCAGGCCGCTGTCGGACATTTTCACTTTGACTCGCGATAACGATAATCCTCAATTGTTCACTATACAATATCTCAACGGTCAGTTGCGCAGTTACACCGCGACCAATAGAGACGCCTTATTGGCGTCTTTACTGGATGGCGTGAGGGCATCCGGTAACAGAGATGTCCACGTCAAGATGTATCCCATAGCCAGAGGTAAAAGACTCGGACCTTTCAACCTACCTGTTGACGAAGAGGTCGAAACGACACACGTCAAATTCCTTCAGCAGCCGCCTGGAGGACGTACGTTTGCTGAAATTTTGGAGAGATTTAACGCAAACGTACCCTACAGCGGACTTAATTACTCCGTTACGCAAGACGTAAGACGAAGCATTTCTCTGATTTAAGAAATCACTTTGCGTACTTGTATACTCTGTACAGTACATTGAAGCGGTTATTGAACTTTACTATTCACTACCGAGCTTGTGTGCGTATGTGCGTATGTGTGTGAGTCCTTTTGAAAGTATACAATGAAAAGTGTTTCATCCTTGTAAAATCGCGTGTAACTATCAAGTTTCCGAACATAGACGAATGGTAAATGTAGTACATAAAGGGACACGAGACCTTTTCTGTTTATCCAGGAAATTGTACCGCTTGAATGGACTGTAACAACGTTGCAACTCCAAGTACATCGTATCACGAATGATTACTTACAGGGGATTTTTACTGAGAACAAAGACAAGATCATCCTCGGAGCTTTGAATACTTTAATCAGCAAAGATCTCGAGACAAATAGCGAGATCGAGGCACAGTTTCACGCACTGCGAAGGCTGGTGGCCAGCAAAATCGGTTTCGCTGCATTTACAACACTCGCCGGCTTTAGAGAAACCGTCGGTACAAAGGTCGTGAAGGCTTTAAAGAGACAAAATTGTGGCGTAACGCAAGCTGCCATAGACTGTATTTGCGCTCTGATGCAGCCGATGCACGACGATTGCGATTTGAGGCAAGAACAATTGAACAAAAGCAGTCTGCTCAGCAGTAACAAGTTTTTAGAAAGTCTCCTTGAAATGTGGGTCAATCACGTTGTAAGTACTAGTTACAAGTACTTGTACTTATTAATATATTTAATAGAGGTAGCCTCTATTAATACGCCGACGCGACATCAAAGTCCTCCCTCTTTTTAACGTTACAGAATCGTGGCACAGGTGCACTGGTAGTCTCCGCTATGCTCGATCTCTTAACGTTCGCCCTGTGCGTGCCATACAGTGAAACTACCGACGGCAAACATTTTGACAATCTTTTAGAAATGGTTGCTACGAGAGGTAGATCTTTGTTTAAATTGTTTCAACATCCTTCGCTGGCTGTGGTCAAAGGTGCTGGATTGATAATGCGAGCGATTATCGAAGAGGGTGCGCCAGAGGTAGCAGCGAAAATGCAAGAACTGGCACTTGCGGAAGGAGCTCTACCGAGGCATTTGTTAAATAGTTTATTTACAATTGGTAGCGACGGCAGACTATTGACTCATCGGCAATTGTGCCGACATTTAGTAGGTTTGTGGGTCACGGGGCACCCTACTGCTATGGGATTGTTGAAACGAATTATGGTGAGTTTCGACCACTTGGCTACATGTATTTAATAAAATGAAACGAGTAATGTGAAACTGCTGCAATTTGTTTGTAGCCAGTGGGTTTGTTGAATTACTTGGACTCTGACGAAAAGGTACCAGAGTCGTTCTTGGAAGAGGAGAGACTGAACAATCGTGACAATTTGAAGATAGCAATAGATCTTGCGTCAAGAAATAAAAAGAGTCCACAATGGATCGCTATCGAACGTCAGATGCGAGTAGTGGAAAAGCACGTGGAAAACGCTTTGCAGCATTGGGGTGCTCGTATTGGAATAGAGCGTAGAGAAAAGATCAAAGAGCGTCCGATAGTTTTACGGAAGCGTAGAGAACGAATCAAGTCTGAGGCAAATTGGAAGTTGTTCTACTACAAGTTTAATCAAGATCACGCACTGCCAAATTTAATTTGGAATCACAAGACGAGAGAAGAATTGCGAATAGCTCTGGAAAATGAGATACGTGCATTTAGCTCGGACAAAGACTTGGCCGGCGGAACTTTAATAGCATGGAATCACCGAGAGTTTGAGGTGCAATATCAATGTCTTTCGGATGAAGTTAAAATTGGAGATTACTACTTGAGGCTTTTATTGGAGAAGGATAGTCCGGACAGTCCAATAAGGAAATCGTAAGTATATTAGCCGATCTTTACGTACCTTCGATGAGAAATTACCTCCTTGCGTGGCATTACCAATGTGGTCTAAAGCGTAAAAGTTGTCGACAGTCGTCTTACGAATAATAAATGATTTTCGATTGCAGGTACGAATTTTTTAATGATTTATACCACAGATTTTTATTGACTGCAAAAATCGAAATGAAGTGCCTTTGCTTGCAAGCAATGACGATAGTGTACGGTCGATATTACGAGGATATTGGTCCATTCTCAGATACCAAGTATATTTTGGGAATGTTGGAGCGTTGCGCGGACAGAACGGAGCGCGACAGGCTAGTCATGTTCATAAATAAGCTCATATTGCACAGGCGAAACGTCAAGGACATAATGGATCAGAATGGCGTGCGAACCTTGGTCGATTTACTGACATTGGCACATTTGCATACGTCCCGAGCGGTCGTGCCGACGCAAACCAATGTGATAGAAGCGGGTCCACAGCAGGAACGAATGGAGAAAGAATGGTATTACAATAATGGAGATCAACGTGAAGGCCCGATGAGTCTAAAGGACCTAAAGGAATTGTACGGTTCGAATCATGTGACTCACAAGACGAAAGTTTGGGCACAGGGATTGGATGGGTGGAAAACGATTTCACAAGTGCCGCAATTAAAGTGGAGTCTCGTTGCGAGGGGCACTCCCGTGATAAACGAAAGTGAACTGGCCAATTTAATCCTAAACATTTTAATCAAGATGTGCGAATATTTCCCAAGCAGAGATGCTGACGACGCGGTAATCAGACCGTTGCCACGCGTCAAGCGACTGCTATCCGATCTTCAGTATCTACCACATATCGTGCAGCTTTTGCTGACGTTCGATCCAATCCTAGTCGAGAGAGTCGCTACGTTGTTGTGCGAAGTAATGCGAGACAATGCAGACGTGTCGAAAATTTATCTTGCTGGCGTATTTTACTTTATCTTAATGTACACTGGTTCTAATGTCTTGCCAATTGCAAGATTCTTGCAACTTACGCACACTAAACAAGCCTTTAGGAACGACGATGTGAGTACGATGTGTGTGTGTGTGTGTACAGATACCATGTTATTACGTGTGCGCTTGAAAATAACATTGTCGCTGTGTCCTTTAGAACACTTCTTCAGATATCATGCAACGAAGTATTCTCGGTCAACTGTTGCCCGATGCAATGGTGAGTTACTTGGAGAATCATGGGGCCGAAAAGTTTGCGCAGATATTTCTCGGAGATTACGATACGCCGGAAGCAATTTGGAATGCAGAAATGAGACGAATGCTCATCGAGAAAATTGCTGCGCATATCGCAGACTTTACTCCCAAGTTACGAAGTCATACCATGGCCAGGTATCAATATATCGCCATACCTGCTGTAAGATATCCACAGTTGGAAAATGAATTGTTTTGCCAGATATTCTATCTCAGACATCTTTGCGACACCGTTAAATTTCCACAGTGGCCTATCCCAGAGCCTGTAAGTTGGAGCGAATTCACTCGACTCTTTTGTGCATTCTATCGAATCCCTTTGTGACACTTGTAACGCGCTAACTTGTGTGACATTGACTTAGGTGCAATTGTTAAAAGACGTACTGGACGCGTGGAAAAGAGAAGTAGAAAAAAAACCACCTCTCATGACTATGGATGAGGCTTACAAGCAGCTTGGCTTACCTAGTGGGAAGCATCATGATGAAGCGATCGTGAGAAAGTCGTTTTACAAATTGGCTCAAATGTATCATCCTGACAAAAATCCTGAAGGCAGGGTAAGCCTGTATTTCGTGTACTGGAAACTCTTGGTATACGTGTATGTGTGTGTGTAATCGCATACGTGTGTAAAACTATTCTAGGACAAGTTTGAAGCTGTCAGTCAGGCATACGAGTTTCTATGCAGTCGCAGTTGTTGGTCAACAACGGGCCCTAATCCCGACAATATCGTTTTGATTTTGAGGACTCAGAGCATCCTTTTCCACAGATATTCAGACGAGCTTAGACCTTACAAGTACGCCGGTTATCCCCAGCTAATCAAAACGATTAAACTGGAAACGGACGATGAACGATTATTTTCAAAGTCTGCCCCATTGCTAGCAGCTGCGAGCGAACTTGCCTATCACACGGTGCACTGTTCGGCTTTAAATGCCGAAGAATTGCGAAGGGAGGGCGGTTTAGACGTATTGTTGGAAGCGTATACGCGATGCGTATCTGTTTTAAGCAGATCGAGTAAATCCACCGACGTAGCGGTGCAAGTTTGTATGCATATAACTAGATGTTTCGCCGTTGCCGGATCGTTTCGAGGATGCAGAGATAAAATTATTGAATTGCCGCAACTTGTAAAAGACCTTTGCAGAATACTGCATTTTAAGGTACGTACCTTATCGTACGAAGCTACTTTATAACTAAAGAAACATCTCCTCTTTTGCAGCATTTAACAAAATTGTGTGCAGTCGCCACAGAGTGTATCTCGTCTCTCGCCACAGACAGCATATTGCAAATGCAGCTATTGCAATCTGGCGCCCTATGGGATCTATTGCTCTTCATGTTCAACTATGATTACACGTTGGAGGAGGGTGGTGTAGAGAGAAATCAGGATGAGAATCGCCAGGAAGTAGCCAACAACTTGGCTAAATTGGCAGTTGGCGCTTGCGCTAGATTAGGTGGTTACATGAAGGGCGACAACGAGACCCCCGTTAATCCCGTTACGGTTGCCGCCCTAGAAAGTTTATTAACGCCCTATCTAGCACGTCAGCTTGTTAAAGATAAGCCCGAAGAGATTCTAAAGATACTGAATTCTAATTGTTCAAATCCATATTTAATCTGGGACAATGGAACCAGAGCGGAATTAAATGAATATTTAGAGCTGAAACGGCAAGAGCGATTAAATAATAGCGATAATTTTGAACACGATTTCAGCGATTTCAAGTATACCGCTCATGCTGACGAGTTAGTAATCGGCGAAATATTTGTCAAGGTATACAACGAGCAACCGGCATATCCAATCGAGGTAAATTTCTGACAACGAGCTAGAAACAAAATTGCACGTAAACAACCTTGAAGAGCTCAATTTAATTATTTCAGAATCCCAAAGGTTTTACGATAAACTTGCTTGAATTTCTGTCACTGTCTTCGGAGTACTTAACGTCTTTAGCGAGTATTACGTCGATTAAAAAGGAGCAAGACAAGTTGGAACACATTGTGATGGCGCTTAAAGCTCTGAATAATGTTATCAAAAATAACCCTGGCATTGAATTACAGTGTATGGGGCACTTTAAATTACTATTTGGACTTTTAAATTGTAGTAATTTCAAGTTAATTCAAAAGAGCGCTCTAGAAGTAATCAGCAATGTTACCAAGAATCAAGAGTGCGTCGATGATATTGCCGCAAATGAAGTTGTCGTACATCTGTTGTTATGTTTGCACAGTTTAAAAGAGTATCAGCTTCTCGCTTTGGAAACTTTATATGCACTGATGAGTTCGACCAAAATTGTCAAGGATGCGTTGTCAAAAGGTCAGTATTCGTACAAGTAGATATTCATAGAGAACATTACACGTATTACGTATAGATATGTATATTTCTTATGTAATGTAATCTTTTCCACAGGAGCTGTCGTGTACATTCTCGATCTCTTTTGTAACTCGAGTAATATTCAGACGAGAGAAGCGGCAGCTGAATTACTCGCAAAAATGTCGTCTGACAAATTAGCTGGACCGAAAGTTAAGCTTGACTTGTCGAAATTTCTACCTAGATTATTCAGCGAAGCTATTCGCGATGCGCCCAAGCAATGCGTACACATGTTTGAGACACAGCACGAAAATCCGGAATTGATATGGGACGATGATGCGAAAGCTAGAGTAGCGAGAATTATTGCGGAATTGAAAGACGAGTAAGCTTTATCTTTTTCTTCTCTCCTTTCTCTCCTTTCCTCCTTAGTCGGTGTGTCGGGCAGTGGTTAATTGATACGCGTTATCTTCTAGATACCACGCGTTACAGAGACGAAATCCAAATGCCATATTAAAGTTACCTGATACCCAGAATAATATTGATATCGCGACCAACGAGCCTGTCGTGGGTGGAGTGTATCTTCGATTATTCATAGCCAGTCCCGCTTGGGCGCTTAGGAAACCGAAAGAATTCTTAAGCGAGCTGATGGACACTACGTTGACATTAATGTCCAAGGAAAAGACCGATGCAAGTATTATAGAGAAAATTCAGTAAAGTTAATCGAACGAGCGTACGAAAATATTATCTTACATTTGTAATCATCTTTCTAGACGGATATGTTGGAATTGACAACGCAGGCTCTTGTGTG
>NW_011967041.1:9418-53076 GCF_000949405.1 Vollenhovia emeryi | reverse complement strand
GAGACTATATTGTCTGTGATTTTTGGCTTCTTAAAGAGAGAAATTTATTGATAAATATATTGTTTTCGCCGTATAAATCTTTATGTTAGGATTACAAAGTATATTATTTCGTTCTTTGATTACATTTATATGTGAGCAGTAACATAGTATTGTAAGCTTAATTATTCGTCAATTTTTAAGACAACACAATTATATAAGTAAAATTATTATATATATATATATATATACATATTCCTCCCAAGACACAATCTCTATGTACATACATATGCACATACATGTATATATGTGTATACGTGTGTACATGTAAACATGTATATTACCAAACAAGTCTTTGAAGAAATTTTTATCTTATAGTCATCGCATCAGCAATATCGTAATGTGAGATTTTGTTACGTTTCTGGCAAGTAAATTTACATTTATTGCAAGTTCGTCTGTTCAAAGCGTTCGAGAAACAAGAATGAAATCCGATAGTGTTGCCTGAATGTTCAAAGTTGGCTCTTTTTTTCTTTTTAAAAATCTAAGTGAGGGAATAATTATCGGCTAATTAAGCTTAGCTTTTGAATAATGTTATTGTGTGAGTTATTCCCTTTCCTGGTATATTTTTTCACACTTAACAACGCGCCATTATTTTCTTATTCGAGGTCCAATTTTGAAGCTTAATTATGCGTTAATTACATGCCACTTGAATTTTTATTAAGGAAAGATTGATACTACAAAAAGAAGAATACATCTTAACTAATTCTCATATCTTTAAGAATACCTGTGTATAATATGAGACATGAGATATTTTTTAACGAGATTAACCATGAGTTCACGCATGTAAAAAATTTCTGAATGTATAAGTAAGATTTATGTAATAATTTGCAGTAAAATCAAAAAAAAGGAAAAAGAAAACAAAACCATCCAACAGAAATCCATATGTAGCAACAACTTTCTCTGTGATAGCATGTGTTGACACTGCGATGGTGGCACAAGGAACGAAAGAGAGAGATATGCTATTGTATTTTCTAACTAACCCTTGTCACGGTAAAAAGACATCGTCAATGATGACATTCCAATCAGTCAGAAATATAAAATGTACTTGTATGAATTTTAAAACGTACGTTTTTATTTTGCGAAAAGAAAAGATTAAAAGTTAATGTTAAAGTATCGAAAAATCTCTATCTCTGGTCAAAACTAACACATTATTTGTTAAACTTGTGTTATCAGAATGAAAAGTTTGATTTAGAATATATGTATTTATACTTTTATACTTGCTCATTTATGATCCATATTTATTTGAGAAGAAATCATATTTTCAAATATAAGAGGATATTTTTGACGTGTAACTATTGTAATTCAATCGTATTTCAGATTTCAGATGGACGAAAAGTATTTATTGTCTTGAAACACACATTGTTTGCTGTATACTTTAATATAAAAAGGACATTATTACATGTTACTATAACCAGATTACCGGATACTTTATTTACCGTAAGATTTTTCGTACAAAATTCCTGCTTATATCGATATCATTTTAAAGACAGATTTAACAATCTGGCCAACTATACGTATATTATACATTTTATACAATTATTAGGAAATTTCAAATTGTACAAAAAAAGAGAGATATTTATAACACCTGATGATACTACGGAAAAGAGTCTTCAGTGACATAGCACCCATTTATAGACGCTCAAACGATGCAAGAGATGGACAAGAGTCCAAAAGTTCTCTGAATAAACGTCAAGAAAGAATGACAGAAATCTTTGATTAGAATATCTTTAGACATTTTAAGAAAATATTTAGATGTTTGCGTTATATGAGCAATATCTTTTCTTTTTATATCAATTGTTAGTATTCAATGGTATACTATACATTACTAACAACAAAATAATATTGAAATGACATCGAAGGATCTTAAGTATTACAATACGAATGCAAGTTACGTTATTTTTTCCTTATGTATCAGTCATACATTTTTACATTTCAAGATTGATACGCGAGTCTTTGTTTTTCAAGTAGCAAGAATACAAAATATGAAATGTGAACGTTTTCGCAATAATGATTTATATATAGTAGAAAGGATTATCCAACGACGTTAGGCTGGCAGATGTCTTTATTAATTATATTCCAACGTTTCGACCATACGGATTGTGGTCCTTTTCAAGGAAATAGATGTTCTACAAGTTTACAGGACATTGCAGTGTGGAAATTTTTTGTATCGCTCATCATAATGTCCGTATCCGTATCCGTCGAAACGTTGGAATATAATTAATAAAGACATCCGCCAGCCTAACGTCGTTGGATAATCCTTTCTACTGTTAATAAACTACTGGCGGCTTACACTCATTCGTTGTTGATGATTTATATATGTCTGCACAGAACATACTTGCAAATAATTATGCTAAATCTTGCTAAATTTGTTTAATTTAACGTAATCTGTTTATTTAGAAATAAAAGCTTTTTGTTGGCAATGTTGACTTAAAAATTTTATTAAACAAACTGTATAATTGGTAGTACTTTATTCATATACATGACTCATTCTTGTATTTTCTAGATAAAGCAAAAGAAGTGATTAAAACAAGATGCGTATATCGAAGATACATATGTATATCAAATAAGTTTTGTATAAACTCTGAACATGCATTACGGAATACTGTGTATAAAAATATTATTAATGATTTAATAACTACGAATAAATAGAAAGAAGCTTCAGTTAAGTTGATGTATTTATCACTGAGTTTTTTTTAAGATTTCAAGTAACATTTGTATACCGCGTGTACACGTGCGCGCCCTTACACACACACAAACACACGCACGCACGCATGCATGCACGCACCCATCCAACCACCCACACATGTATACTGCAAGAAGAAATTATATACCAAAAATTATTGTACGTATAATTAGAAAATAAACGATTTTGCACACAATAAAAATTGACGACTCTCGATGAGCTAATTAATTAATCAGTTGTACTCTATATTTAACATACATTAATCGATCTTGATTCGCTACTTTCGTCAGTTGATTCATATAGAACATCACACAGATTCAAGTATTTATTTTCTGAATAATTGCTCAGCAATTTATCCAAGCTTTGCTTTAATTCACTAAAAGTAGGTCTACTTTGCGGTCTCATATTCCAACACGAATACATTATGCTGTATCTAAAGAAGAAAAGAAAATATGGAAATTTATATACTTGAAAGTTATTAGAGGAATATCATGTTACAATATACGCACAATTCTCGACTACAATTCGGCGGTCTTTCCATTCGATAGCCAGATTTGAGAAATTGCAAAATTCTATTTGTGGGAGTACCAGGATACGGCATGGCACCTAATGTAACTATCTCCCACAATAAGATACCAAAAGCCCACCTATAATTCAAAATTCCATCGTTGACAATCAAGTATAATAGATGATATAAAGTAGTGAAGTAGTGAAACACACGTACACGTCGCTGTAAGTAGTATATATTTGATGTGTTAAGGCCTCGATTGCCATCCACTTTAAAGGCAATTTACCATTGCCTTTCTTTCGATAAACATTCTCTCGATAGATATCCCGGCTGAGACCAAAATCTGAAATTTTCACCACTCTATCTGGTCGCACTAATACATTACGAGCAGCCAAATCACGATGCACTATCCGATTAGACGACAAAAATTCCTAGACATAATATTCATTCTGATTTACACGAAACTTAAGAGCGATAGTAATTATTAACATAGATTGTTAATATTGGTACGATCCGACTTACCATTCCGGTAGCTACTTGTCTAGCAAAATTCAATAAATCGGCAGAAGTAATATTCTCTGTGTATCTTATCACATCTAGAAAAACATTACGAGAAAAATTATATGCTTTCTGCATTACGATCGATTGTTATCTGCGGGTGTGATTTACCTTGTTGAATATCGTACAAGCGATTGGCGATCGTACGAGTATTAATCTTATAATTGGAGACACATTGTTCTGCATAATAGAAAAACTTTTCGTTTGAAAAGAAAAACATTGGAAACTGATTTTCGTAAAGCATATGACGGTACATAACGATCATATCCATATTTGTATAGACATGATTTTGTATTACAGGTATACCTATACTACTATACCTTGATCTGTGTTGTGTTTAGCAACAGTTGCCACATTAGATTTCAAGTGAGTTCTACATTCGAATACGGCATTCACTAAATTTTGCCAAATCTAAGAATAAAATTCAATTCTGGAATGCTTTATACATATATAAATAAAGTAATTACTTATTACTCAAAGGAAAAAGAGTTAGAAAGAGTATACAACTCACCGTTCTTAAATACGTTTGTAAATCACCCTTGCTACAATATTCCACTACTAATAAAGGCTTATCGTTCAGGGTGCAATATCCAATTAAAGATACTATGTTTGGATGCTGACCAGCGGATTTCATCATTGAAATCTCTTGATGAAAATTTGTTATATCTTCTACCGTTGGATTATCTGCACAAAATGGGAGTGAAATTGTCGAGCTATATATTTGTTTTTGCTGTTTAATGTTTCTGCAGGTGTAATTATTATACAATATGCATATGGACGTTATTGATTATTAAAGTACCTTTCATCATTTTAACGGCTACGTCTGCGCTAACGCCAAATTCATCTTGCAACGCGGCAAGTCTAACAATACCGTACGCTCCGCTGCCTAATATACCTTTAAGTTTCAGCTGTTGCGGAGCAAGTTGAAATTTATCATGAGGCAAAAGAGTAGCGAGACTACTATCTCCCGCATAATCCCGTTTTAAGGGTTTCTTAAGAGAATCCACAGAGCCCTGTTGGGAGCGAGAAATTACTATAATCTTTAACATGAGATTATCATTAATTTGATAGCAGAAACGCAATGTTGAGTTTACCTGAAAATGCATATATTCCATATTGGTTCGCTTATTCTTGTTTCTACGACGCTGTATACAGATTATTCCAAACACCACCGCAACAATCACTAATGTTGACGTGACGATGATCTCGCGATAAGATGGTTCTGCAACAATTTATATTTATATTATGTCTGATCGCGAGATAAAAATTGAATTCCTATACCTGATGTTTCGTCAACACTTCCGAATATAGTCGATCGTGAACTTATACCACCCATTGATTCTGCCACAATATTGATTTCGTATTGCAGTCCCACATCGACGTTAGAGAAGAGAGCTCTGACCGCATCCTGTAAAAGAAGCAAAAATGTCTGACTTTGTTTTGTAATTAAGAGAATAATTAACTTTGCCTTTACGACACTGACTCCAGATACAACCAGTAAACGCGGTTTGAATTGAAACGAGTCAAATTGCAACGTATAATTGTCCGGCTGTAGAATGGGTTTGTCCCAATTAACTGCAACGTCATACGATCCATCACTTTGCTTTCGAATGTACTCCGTTTGCAAACCTTTTACCTTTTCAGGTGCTAAGATAATCGGGAGAAACATCCGTTATGCGCTTGAATCGATCAGTTTAGCTTGCAACAGTGTACTTGTAAACTCACCACAAATGCTTAAATTGGGAAAAATTTGTAGACACGATGGTGTGACGAAAGTAAACGTCGTTGCATTACTGACTTTGGAAAAGTCATCGTTACCCGATTTGATCGATATAGTATAATTCTGATTGTACCGTAAGTGTCTAAGAGGAAAGCGGAAATCTAAAATCTGAAAAGACACGCGTGAGTAATTTAAGATAATATAAATACACACACTCTCTCTTACCTTTTTCTTAAAATGAATCAAATCGTGTTCCCCTGACCAAGTTAACACATCATAGCTACAGCTCCGGTCTAAAAATCACAATGCTGTGATGTAAAATACAACTATAAAAGTTTGAAGCGTGTACGTGTTTAACATGTGGCGTGTGTTACCTTCAACAGGTTCGAAAGCAATCTCTGCTTGTAGTTTGCACACGTTATTATCTTCTTGTTGAATTTTTACAAGTGAAATGTGTTGAATTTGGCTTGGTTGGTAATCAACTACAAATATTAATCGACTTAATTGTAACGCAAGTTGAACGGATATCTTCAATATATGTATATTTTTTATGTCTCAAGTTTGTATATAGCGTCTTTATGCGCTGAAGATCGAGCTGGAATGTTACAGCAAGGTAAGAGCTTTCGATTCGGGATTAATACCTGCGTAAGTTGAAAACCAATCGGACGTTTCGGCTAATGAGTAGCCGCGCTGTGTTATTCTGTGTAAACGATAACGATAAAGTGTGTCTGGTGTCAAGTTTGAAAATATCGACAATCCGGCATTGCTCTACGGAAAAAATCTACCTTGTAAAGAGAGGCAAACAGGCATAAACGCTTGGTCGCGTAACTCTTGGGAAAAGTGTGAAGATGAAGAAGACAAATAAAGAAAGCGTTTCATCGCGTTTGATCTGTGTTTCTTCTCAAAGTTGTAAAGTTATAAACGAAAGTAATAATCAATTTACCACTACGGCTGCACCCCAAGCGTCGACGGAGACGCTTCGTTGAATAACATAGCTCTCGGGATTATGTTTAATTATCAAGGTGTTCGTTCCTCTACAGTGTAAAGTAACGTTCGCGCCAGCTTCCTCCTCTATTCCCGGAGAAGCTACATCACGGAACAATTTTCTGTTTAATATGTGCAAGCAAGCAACATGAATGTATAATACATGTACTATCTCTCAAGTAGTACAGCTCAACTTACGCTCGAACCCGCCTGTAGGTTGCAAACAGTTATTTGGGCAGGTCTCCTGAAAGATGCGAACGCGTGGAAATAAATACATTATAATATAATGAGATATTCTAGGTGACGATTATGTGAGCGACGCAAGGTCACGTCGCACGTGGGTCGCTTCGTTATCTCTTGTCTACGTACATAATGTTTAGCCTAAACGCGCGATAAACTGACGCGTCATCGTTCACGTCCATGTCCATGTCCATGTCGCTGCAGCTTTTCTCGAAACTTGTGTCGGAGATTCTCTTGAGAGATCGTCATCGAATCGATAAATATATACAAATGTCGCGCGCGCCACATGCGACTGCAAACGTACATCGACGTACTTATTCTTTCGTCAACTTGGATCGTGTTATACATTATATTGCAGTAGGAAAGGAAAGGAGGAAAGAAACGCTTAAAAGGTCTGCTGAAAGATTTTATAATCTAGTTGGCGAGCATGACTTTCCATTCTTTGCCAACAAGTGCAAATGCGAAAGGAAATGCGAAAGAGCAGATAAACATGTTTAAAACAACTTGATGCATTATGCAGTCTACCGTCTGCCTTCTTTAGTTCAGTACTTTTCGCACTACCGTATTTTGCACACGAGGATCCATTTCAACTCAAGTAATAATTAGAATTGCCACTTGAAGCAGATTTAACGAGACGATGTGCGAAATACGCTCTACGCTTTAAAGAAAAGTAAACATTGTAAAAGCAATGTATCGCTCTCGCAGCCAGGTCGAGTACGATTTGACGTCCGTCTACTTTTCAACGATATTGACACAGGTGTCGAAACGAATGTCTAAAATGTGTTGAAATATCTACCGACGTACATACGCGTTTATTCCGAATCTCCGAGGAAATTATTGAATTGTACGTGTGCCCATTTTTTTTCTACAATGCGAGACCGGAGTTTCGCATCGGTGAAAAAAAAATACTTACGTTTCTACACGACGATAGACATTCCGCGGTGTCCAGAGCTTCTGGGAGATGAAATCCATAGATAGTAGTAATTGCACAAGAAAGTAACAAAAACGTCAACGGCATTCCGTTGACTTTGCCCAAAGACGCATCACCCATTCAAGTGATTTAACGAACTTAGGAGAAGTTTCTCGGAGGAGTTTCTCGAATAGAATAAGGAAACTACTGTCTCTCTGCCTTTTCGAGCTTATACATATGCACCACATATGCACGTGTACTTATTACTCCGTCCATTTTCAATTCGACACTGCTTGCACGCCTGGCGAGTTGGCAAGTTGTCCAAGTTGGAGTGAACGCCGATAACCGATCTATTTCGGCTTCATAAGATATTCGTTGGAGATAACACAAGTGTAAACGATGCGAAATAAGCACTTTTGCATGATATCGGCATTCCACCTGAGATCACGCCTAAAATATCACAGATCGTTGAAAGAGGCTTTATTTTAATATACAAACAGCGCGCATTCGAGTTAAATGACCCTCTCATGATTCGTGGTTTAATTTAAAAAAAAAAAGTAAAGAAAAACTGTTAAAACTCAACGTTTCGAGACGCTCCAGTATTATTTCAACGCGTACATTACTGGTAGACGGCCCCCTACCAGTAGTACCAGTGGTACTACCAGTCTACCTGCGGCGTACGGACTATCTTGCATGCTAATAAAAGGTGGGATCTGCCCTCCCACTTTTTCCCTCTTGGGAAAACTGCACACTCCATCGTCACTTTTACAAAGGATACCAGTTTAATTCTCATGAAATTTTGTTCAAGTTTTAGTAAATCATCTGTCATCTCTTTCTCTCTGTCTGTCTCTCCTTGTGAAAGAGACTGTGCTGAAACTTGTAATTATTTCACATCAGCTTTATTATTCAGCTTGAAACATAGGTAATCTAAGGACATGAAAAATGTCTTGCTCAAAGTACATCGAGTACAGCAACAATTAAAACTGATTGATGAGCGTGCAACATTGTTTACACCGCATTACTGTTCGGCTGTGAAAAGTCGGTTGTGTTTATGTAACAATACTTCTGATAAATATGTTTTATTCGTTGATATATTATTGAGAAAAAAAGAAGATGTGAGAAGAAAATGTACAAGTTTATTCTCTAGAATATTTATACAGAAAGAAAATTGAAGAAATGTCATCCATGGTGTGACACGTAACGAAGTGTTTGGGCATCTTCAAGTAAAGTGACATATCTCTCGCAATGTAAATGTGAAAAAGAAACGTACAAATGTCGCGTTGCCCCAACGACATGGGTTAGGTCAGACAGTTTCGAACATCCCTCAACGACTCTCCCCATTCTTCACTTGGTGTAGTTGGCATTTATGTAGTGGAAGAGGAATACTAAGAAAAACAGCCCAACTCCCAGGATGTTGCAGAATATAGCTAATTGTACGTCTGTAATCATCTGAAAGGGAGAGGAAACGGCGAATTTTAGATACGGTTTCAAGTTATATCTCCCCTCGATCCTCTCGACTATGACACACCGGAATGTCGTTATAAAGTAATAAAATTTTGCAGCGACCAAAAGTACTAAATGCAATTACCTTAAAAGCTGCCGGGCCTTTACCGTTTCTGCAAGATTTTCGGTAAAAAGCAGTAAAAAGTTCGTGCGTGTGCACCAGTTGCGTGTACAAGGGCGGAGTGATACATTCAGCGACTCCAAACAGTCCGAACTCTCAAGCGGATTGGCTGCCGGTTCAATTCTTACCGTTGGTTGGTACACTCTTTGAAAGGAAAAGGTTCGAGTCTCCGCTGAGCAGATTTTTATTAAAACTTACAAAAATATATAACGAGGATTTATAATAATTTTGGCTGTCGCTTCAACGTCGATAGATCCAATATTCTACTAGGGCAAGTGGTCCCAGACGTTTGCACGAGAGGATATCGACGTAGCGCAGGATTGTTGTTGGTCTGCGCAGCCGCCGTTTTAAAATCAGGTTTAAACGAGGCCTCGTCGTACATTTGTTGAACATCTAGAAAATAAACGTCACTTTTACACCCATTCTGTAGATTCCGCTGAAGCCTGCCGGATACTCACTCTCTGCTTGAGCATTATTCTTCCCTGGGAGAAGTTGGTATCTTTCTAAATAACGCATTGTAGCCAAGGACATGTTGGTCCCTTGCATATTGCTCAGCATAACATGTTTCAATGAGGAGGACTCTTGTTTCTGCCACGCTATATCGGCCAGTTGCTCGTCGCTTAAATACTTTAATGCCAACGCTTTCATATGCATACTCGTGTTCGTTTCGTTTACACCACTAGTGGCGTGTGTCATATTTGCCTGATGATCCAAACGAGGATAAATGGACGAGTCGAAGTCTAGCCTGTAAAGAAAATTGATGATCGTAATTCTATTTAATCTAAAATCCAAGTTACTATACATAGAGATAAGCGTACGCACGTCTTGCTGGCCTCCCTATGCTCGTTATTCTCGGTCAGACTAATCCCAAGTCTCCGAAGTTGTTCCAAAGTGGCTGCTTTAACGGTGTTCAGTGCCGCTCGAGTTTCCGTATCGTTTTCTTCTCCCTCGACGTTGCGTGCTTCGGCGCAATTTAAATCCTTGTCGCTCGCAACGGCGGAGTGCTGTAAAATTTCATTGACTTGTCCCAGAACATTGTTGTACAGGGTCCAACCTATCTTGGGAGTATGCCTCAGCTTGTCGCTCTCGTCGTCACTCGTGTATTCCTGCATCTCAACGTGGATACTTGGTTCCGGAGTTGGCGGTGGCCTCTCGAGGATCTCGAGGTCGGCTCCGCTGAGAACGATGCTATCACCTACACGGCCCCTGGTCTGTCCGACATTGGCACGATATTCTTCACCCGTCTGCCTACGATAGCTGTCCGCGTTGAGAAAGACAGGTTGCTCGACGTAACTCCTTTTCCCGTCCATCGTCGTAACGTAATCGTCGCTTTGTTCAACGAGCGCCTTGTTACCGCAGTCTGCGCTCGGCAACCTCTTCCCATCCCGCGCACCGTCGTCTCTTCTATCGTCTACGTGATACATCCCTCTGTGCGTGCCCTCCCCCTGATTGAGATCAGTAGACGGATGTCGATAAGTTTTCGAGGATTCTTTCGCGGAAGAGCTCGCGTTGAAATTACTGCTCTGCTGTTGGCTGGAGGACAGGTAACTTTCCGAATCTTCGACTATATTCTCCAACTGCGCTGTCCCAGGCTTGCGCGCGAATGTACTCTTATATCTACTAGCGGGCTCCGTCGCGTCAGCTACGTTCGCTCCACCCGCCCTGTTAACATTGTTACCCTCTCGGTGGGCCTCCTTCTTTTCACCGATTTCGGAATCGAGCGGAAACGGGCTGTTTTGCAGAGTGAACTCGAAGCTCGTCATGACGCCGATCGAAACCTTTTGCTCCACAAAAGCCTTTGCCGGTTGCTGCTCCAACAACGCCGTTTCCAATTTGCCACTTTCACCGTCGTTATTCTCCACCGCGTTTCTCTTGACACCGCGGCTCTGGTTCATCGGATACGACCTCAACACTTGATTGGCAAGAGGCTGCGAGCACAGGCACATTGGTTTGTTCCGGTAATTCTCTTCCTGCAGCCTCACCAGTCTATCTACCTGGAGCTGCAGATTCTTGATCTGCTCGTTTTGACTATTTACAAGCTGCAATAAGGTTTTCACAGTTTCGTTGTTGTCTACGGTACAATTCGAGTAGCTAGGCACATAAAACGGCTGAGGAGTCTGAAAATGTTGGGGTTTCTTCAGAGTATCCCAAGCGGTATCGCTGCTGTTAGATATTCCCGGGTGCCTCTGGTCCGGAGAGAAACGAGTCCGATTGTCGGGATGACAAGACTGTCGAGGTGACTCCGCGACGGTATCGCAACAGTGAAACTTGACGCTTTTCTCGCACGCTCTGTCGTTCCTGTTCCTCCCAACATTCGGCGATCGCTCCTGCTTGTTGTCAGCGCTCGCCGCTCGCTCCTGCCGCTTGTGCACAGTGGCATTTTGCAGAGCTAACGCGCGACTGTAGTTAGAAACACGCGCGGTGGTACTCGTGGTACTCGGCCCTCTCGAATAATTCTGTTCCCTCCAAGCGGCGTAAGAGTCGAGCGTCCCCGCATCCTTGGGACTTGCTTGGGCCTCGGCGGGCTTCTCGAAGATCAAAGAGACCTCTGGCACAGTCGGCGCTACGAGGCACTGCAAGCCAACGTCCACAATTATTTCTATCTCTCGGCGTCATATACGATTACACAACGTAGATATTTGACGGAACTTACATCGTGCTTGGCTACAGGTTTCGGTACGACTCTCGGCTCAAATTCTTCTTCGCCGTCGTAAAGCTGACGACGCATGGCCGGAGAGTCGTCGCGGCGCCTATTATATTCCCCGCAGCATTCGGGCCGTCATAATGTAGGAGACAGCGAAAAGGGAACGGACGGAGGCCGGTTTTTACACGACGCGTCCCTCCCGGCTGCTCGCAGCGGCCGTTACAAGTTTACGACGTTACATCGGGTGCTGTACCGAGTTAACCTTAAGTGCGGAGAGGGTGCAGAGCTCCGATAACTTTGGATTGGCGGCTCGATCCGCCATATGCTTCCGAACGTTTACGAGGGAAACTTGAATTATTGAACGACTATACCGATCCACCTGGACGATGCAAATGGTGTCGATCCAAGTGTAATGAAGCGAAAGAGAATACCGGCGACTTATGTCTCTCCTATAATATACGTGGAGACGCGTGGAGAGTGTGGTCGTAGAGAGAACATAATAAATCGGGACGGGGGCCTAATCGCGAGAGCGAGGGGCTCCTCGTGTATGCACGATCGATCGGGCGATTCGATCGAGGTGGAGGAAAAAAAAGAAGGAATAATTGAGAAGTAGCGCTAGGGAGTGTGGTAGGGAGGGCGACTGGGCGGACTGAGGAGTAAGTCCTGGGGGATGACGTGGGAATGACGTAGTAAGTAGGAGCGTAGCCGGGCAGAGCGCACTTAACGTTCACCTGCCCTCATCATCCATTCGCCCGCCGAGCGTGTTGCGCGCGCGTTTCAGTTCTCGTCGCCAGTCGTGGTTTATCGGTCAGGCCGGCCAGGTACGGGAGGAGCGGACGCGTGCCTAGTCACCTCACCACCCTGGTCGCCTTTTTGTCCTTACGGACGTCTCGTTCCTAAACGAGGACTCGAGGGAGGAAAAGCGAGAGAGAGAGAGAAAGAGAGAGAGTGCGAGAGAGGACGGCGAAAACATGGCAGAGAAACTGTACTACCCCAATTCGGAGCTCGCGAGGGAGGCGCACTGCGGTAGCATGGAACAGTACAAGCGAATGCACGAAAGGTGAGAGAGACAACGGAGGTCTCGGGGGTCGAATCGAAAATCGAAGCGTCGGCTGCAGCGCGTTGACGCGAGAACACGAGACGGAGGGGGTGCGAAAGGAGGATTAATGGGACAGGCGAGCCGAGGCCGCGCGTTTACTCTCGCGGAATATGAATGGACGCGCGCGCGGCCAAGGAACAGCTGCGTCTTAAAGGGGATGTTTACTCCCTTAAGTCGCAATAAGGTGTCCTACGGGGAAGAAGAACATTAGAGATTAGGGAGCGCGCGCGGCTCGAATCTTCGGGCGCCGAGAGACACGAATAGAAGCGCGATATCGATCCCCCCCTCCGTACGGGGTGGGACAAATTTCTGCCCCGGTGACACTGAGTTGGTGGAAAGAGCGAAAATGTAGTCTACGCTCCGACGATCTTAGACATTTGCAATCTGTTTATTTCGCGCGTTCGTAAATGTATTCCGATGTCCAATTAATGCGGAAATAACATGCACAATTCGACGCGGGTGCACCGAACGCGCATTAATTTGTAAATAAAGTAAAGACCGATGAATCTCGCGTTACGTAAGAGGGGAGAGGTGGATCGATTCGTTGGAGACAAATTAATCTACCAGCGCGAATGGAATTTGAATTGACACGGAGACGTTTGTCCCTGCCCAGATCTATCGAGGAGCCGGCGCAGTTCTGGGGTGAAATCGCTAAAGAATTTTACTGGGAGACGCCAGCGTTGGACGACAAGTTCTTCTCGTACAACTTCGATCTGAGCAAAGGTGACATTTTCATAAGGTGGATGGAGGGAGCGTCGACAAATATAAGCTTCAATCTGCTCGACAAGAACGTGAAGAGCGGAAACGGCGACAAAATTGCGTTTTACTGGTGAGACTTCGCTTTAGTTAGAAGCTTCGCTACGTTCCAAGCTCGACCCGACGCCGTTGATTTCCATGCAAAGTGTATATCCTGAAATAGTAGGTGCAAGTCATTGGTACGTTAAGCTCGCGCAAAATGGTATATTATGTCGTCACCGTGATAACATCTCTAGCTCGCGACGCGTTATCGTCGCCGCTCCTAGCAATGACGAGCCGTTCATTCCGCATTCGCTCGGCGCATTTGCAAAAGCGCGAGACGAAAAGGATGGCGAGTTTCGCGACATCACGCCTCATGCATATTTTATTTCCTACGTTGGATCGGCCATCGATAATGATAATGTAACAATGTCAGACTCGGTCACCGACTAGGCCAACGTCAGCCAAGCTGCCCTCGTGCCTCGATATTCCTTAATCGTGGATGATGATGCAATTTCGTGATATTTGTCGCACGCGGCGTGGCGCGACCAGTAGCGGACTCGAACGCGCCATTTGTTTGCCGAAAAATTCAACGTGGTCGCCTACACCTGCGTCTCCATTGGCCAACGGAGGTATCGCGCGCGATCGCGTCATTGGTTGCGTCACAGGTCTGCGTGAGCGCGCGACAGCACGATTCGATCACGCGATTCGCATTGGAAAAACTTTGCTCTCCTTCCCGTGCCTTTTGCGCTCGCGAATCGCTCGATACTCGAAGGAGCAAAGTCTCTCCTCTTTTCGTACGTTCCGCGAACGCGAACGCGAAATCTCTCGGAGCTCGGGGAGTCAACTTACGACGGAACGTCATTATGGAGGCGCGAACGTTGAAATCATTTGATTTCAATTTATGGACAGGAGCGACTGAATTAAAAAAATATCATAAAAATGCGTTTAAATTCAAATGCGGAGCATGAAATTGCATTACGAAATGTAAAGTGCAAGACTATTGTAAATTGTAGATGGTGTGTATGCATTGACACTGTAACCCTGAATTTAGAGAGGAGAACGAGACGAAGGTCGTTTTCAGCGCGTGGCTTCGCCGCCTCTAACGATCTCACGCTCGCACTACTATTATTATCATTATTTTTACCTTCTCTATAACGTATGTACGCGCATTCTCTCATTCTTTCTCGTATTCAAGCTGTCGCTTCGAATGTTACTAAGTATTCTTCTTCTCTTTTCTCTCAGTAAAGATAGAAAGAGAGGAGAAGGGTTTATAGCGGCAGCTTGACCGCAACCCTAGGCTTGTAAGTGTCGTCTTTTCGAGTCTAATGAATCTCACAATCAGGATCGATAGACTTTGCCGTTGGTTGCGTGTCATTAGGGAGGGAAACGATCCGGAGGATTATTCGCGACTGACGTACAGAAAGCTGCTCGAGGAGACGTGCAGGTTCGCCAATGTTCTCAAGTCGAAGGGCGTCACCGTCGGGGACAGAGTAGTGATTTACATGCCGATGATCCTGGAACTGCCGATCGCCATGCTGGCTTGCACGAGGATAGGGGCGATTCACAGCGTGGTGGTAAGCTAGACGACGACTCGGTATACCAAAGTATAAGAGCCCCTAAGAGAGAGAGAGAACTACAGTTTGCAGGATATTCGTCGGACTCGTTGGCGGAGCGTATCCTCGATTCCAAGGCCAAAGTTCTCGTCACTACGGACGGCGTGTGGAGAGGCGAGAAGCTGCTCTTGCTGAAAAATATCTGCGACGAAGCTATGGATAAGGTCAACAAGCACGAGCATCGCCTCGAAAGCTGCATCGTCGTCGCGCATCTGAGAAGACTCAACAATCCCCAGGGTAAGACCAAGGGGGTGAACGGCACTAGCAACGGCACGGCCGAGATGGCCGATGTCTCTTGGGACGACGATCGAGACGTTTGGTGGCACGACGAGATGGAGGACGCGGAAGCGAGCTGCTATCCAGTTTGGATGGCCGCCGAGGATCCACTTTTCATCCTTTACACGAGGTAAAGGTAAACGCAAAGTAGCGCGACTCTTCGCCGTAGACGCCCTTCTCAGAGACGCTTAACTTTCCCATGTCCACGTAGCGGCTCCACCGGCAAGCCAAAGGGCGTTCTCCATACCACTGCGGGATATCTCATCTATGCGGCAACGACTTTCAAATACGTTTTCGACTATCATCCAAACGACGTTTACTGGTGCACCGCCGATTGCGGCTGGATCACAGGACACACTTATGTAGTTTACGGCCCGTTGGCGAATGGCGCAACATCCGTCATTGTACGTATGCCATCTTACGTTCTCTCACTCTCTCACTATCTCGTACATTCGCGATAATCCTCTTGGACAGTTCGAGGGTACACCCTTCTACCCGGAAAACGATCGATACTGGTCCATCGTCGACAAGTACAAGGTGACGCAATTCTATACGGCGCCGACGGCTATCAGGTCGCTAATGAAATTTGGCGATCATCTTGTCAAGAAGCACAACTTGTCCACGCTCAAGGTAAATCTCTCGTCGAGCCGCGAGAGAAAGAAAATCAAGAAATGTATGCTTAACATACAGAGATACGCGGTTTTCAGGTCCTCGGTTCTGTCGGCGAACCGATCAATACCGAAGCTTGGCTCTGGTTTTATAATCTCGTGGGTCACGGCAAGTGTAGCATAGCGGATACTTTTTGGCAAACGGAAACCGGCGGTCACGTAATTACACCGTTGCCCGGTGCCACACCTATGAAGCCAGGCTCCGCGGTAAGGGACTTTTCCGTTAAGAAACCCTACGTGACAGTAGTGATTCTTTTTTTTATTCCCTTCTCTAATTTCGTTACACATGTCGAAACGAATGTGTGCGTATGTGTAGACGTTTCCTTTCTTCGGGGTTTTGCCGGAGCTTCTTGACGAGGACGGCCGCGTGATCGAGGGCGAAGGGGAGGGATACCTCGTCTTCCGTCGACCATGGCCGGGTATGATGCGGACCCTCTATGGAAGTCATCAACGTTTTCAAAATACCTACTTCGATCGATTCAATGGATTTTACTGCACGGGAGACGGTAAGCGCGTTATTCGTTCGATCGCTCCTTTTCGAGTTCAGTGAGATTATTTCGCGAAAGAATTTCGATATTTCGTCCCGACGTACTTGGCATCCTTACCAAGTTCCTCTTCGATTCTCAATATTTGATTATACTTGCCCATTCTTTCACCCCTGCGGAATTATTAAGGTATTAAATTGGCGTTGAAATTCTCTCTCTCTCTCTCACTCTCACCTGCAAGGTGCTCCGGCTTTGAATTGACCGGCGGAAAGTCCTACCGCCAAATCTGCGACGAAATTATCTTCTGTCTCGCCGTGACTCGCGCTCACCACATAGCTCCAATTGTTGATTCTTGCCATTTTCGCGCAATTAATGACCTCTGTCACAGTACCGATCTGCGAGATTCTTAATACGAGACAGTTTGCTACATTCCTGTCCATTGCTTCTTCAATCCTATCGACGTTCATCGCGGTGAGATCGTCGCTGACTACTTGAATCCCTTGGTGAACGATCGTTAACCAACCCTCCCAGTCCTCCTGATCGAAAGGATCCTCGATCGAAACTATCGCTGGGAATTTCGAGAGATACTTGAGATATTGGTTACGTAAAGCCTCAGCCTCCAAATAATTAGTAGGGTCGGAATCCTTCGTCTTGAACGCCAAGTCGTAGACTCCTATGTAAATGTGTCAAACACAAAACAACGGGTCTCTTTGTGGCTGTACATATGGGAGGAAGAAGATGTAATGTTTATAAAGGAACCTTCTTTATAAAATGCACTTGCTGCCATGTCCAGCGCTATTTTAACTTTGCCTTCGTAACCCGCGTCTCTGACGGAAGCGTCTAAAATGGTCAGAGCTGCTTCGTCGTTCTCCAAATCAGGAGCGAAGGCTCCGTCGTCGCTACTCGGAAGCGGGCCTCGTATTTGTTTAGCATCGACGATTTTTTTCTCCAGCACTCGATACACCTCGGTGGCCATTTTTACGGCGTCGGCGAAACTCTCGGCACCTGTGTCACGCGTGTGGGAAAAAAAAGAAGCGGAAAAACCCTTCCGACGGTTCAACCATTAAGAGTTTAGATCTTTTAAACAGTTTAGATGTGTACGCACCTACGGGTAATATTGCAAATTCTTGACACGATAAATTATTGCCGGCATACCGTCCTCCGCTGATCATGGTAAAACTCGGTACAGGTATGCACAGTTTATTGTTTTCAGCCAATTCGGCAATGTATCTGACAATGTAAAAGATGTAAAAGATGTAAAAGAACGAGATGGATTTAGTTGTATGGAATGGAATCGAAAAAATATAGCAACCTGTATACCGGTAGACCCTTTGTAGCCGCGCCAGCTTTGCAACAAGCTACGGAGACCCCGAGGACAGCGTTAACGCCAAGCCTCGACTTATTCTCCGTACCGTCCAGCTTGTTCAGCAACCCGTCTATCTCCGTTTGTCTAGAAACTTGTAGCTTTGACTTTATTAGTTGAGGCGCAATCACGTTGTTAACGATATCGACAACTTGAAATACCGAGCGACCGTGATAAGCTGCCGCGTTCTCGTCTCTGATCTCGCGCGCCTGATTCGGATTGAGCAACACGGTGGAAGGTACCGACGATCTGAACAAACCGACATCGGTGACGACGTCGACTTCCAAGGTCGGCTCGCCCCTGCTATCAAATATCTGACGAGCTTTCACCTTTCGAAGTGCCATTTGATAAGTTTGTCAAAATTTGTCGCTTTATCGTTTGGCTGATTTGGCCGATTTCGCAAATCCGAATCCCACGACCGGCTACATAATCTAGCAATTTTGATGAGCGCTACGTGCTACGTGTTCAGGTTTCGACTGCCAGCAGTCTTTCATCTGACGGTTGTTTGTAGCTTAATTCAGACGAGTTGAGATGATCCGTACATCTCCAGGAAAATTCCTTCTTCCTCTTATACAATAGTTTGAAATTATTACGTTTTGCTTTATTAATATTTCCGCTCGACCGAATCACGCGAAAATGATATATAAATTTTAGGAGCGAGACGCGACGCGGATGGATATCTCTGGGTAACTGGCCGTATCGACGACATGTTGAACGTTTCCGGTCATCTAATGTCAACGGCTGAAGTGGAAAGTGTGTTGGCGGAACATTCCTCGGTAGCCGAGGCTGCGGTAGTCAGCAAATCGCATCCTGTTAAAGGTCAATGTCTATACTGTTTCATCACTCCGAACGCGGGGACGACATTTGATGAAAAGTTGCAAGGCGAACTTAAAAAGAAGGGTGAGTTTCCTATTTCATACACGCGCGGCGATTATATGTAAAATAAAATATTGGTGACAACTGATTGAAATAATTTGAGCAGTACGCGAAAGGATTGGCCCGTTTGCACAACCGGACGTCATCCAACATGCCCCGGCTCTACCGAAAACAAGATCCGGCAAGATTATGAGACGTATGCTGAGAAAAATTGCGGCGGGCGACAGGAATATCGGAGACACGTCTACGTTGGCCGACGAAACTGTTATTCAACTTTTATTTGAATTAAGGCCATGCGTTTAAGTCATCGCGCAAGGCCTTCATTTTTTGCTGACGATAAGGAAAATGAAAGTATCCAGAGAGAATTTTACGAATTTCATCGATCGCGTTTGGTGATTGTCGGAAACATATCGCACCATTTCCAGCTAGAGAAAAATTTTATAAAGATAAAATTAATAGATTGCACTTTGAAGCCAATATGTGTATTCGCACAAAATCAGAGACGTATACTTTTTCGAATATCATCGTATATTTAATATTATATTATATTATCGGTCAGTAATTTGACAATTAACTGACGAACGTACAAAATGTGTAGAAAAGGACATTATTCTTTCGTTGGGTTCGAATATCTCGTGTTGTATACCTGATGTTGTCATTCAAGATTATAGCGAAATGAGCCAAAATGAAAGTTATTCTTTGAATACGTCTCCTTTTGATCCCTTTCGGCACTTGCTCTCGAATAGATGAAAAGGAACATATCGAAGAAATAGACTGTTGATATAATTAATAAAATTATTGGCCGCTCTCCTCAAAGAGTTGGCGCGGCTGCGATACATATCTTACGGAAGCACCGCCAGTAAGTAGCCAAAGTGTCCTTTTGTTAAGTCCAAAGTTAAGTTTCAAGTTAATGGCAAGGCAGAAAACGCTCAATACAGGTAAATTGTAATAAACGGCACGATACAGCAGATGTATATGTATATGACGCTGTTTGCACCAACGATTACTATTAGTTGAAACGACGAATGTATTGTAGCACATAGCTAAGCGATACGTTATTACCATAGCGTGATGCAAAGGAATTTATTTTGCTTTCTGCTACTTGATGTGTACATATTATACATATATTATGTAACATGTTAAAAGCTAAAACTGCTTGTGTACGCGTATACAGGGTGGGCTCTCTATCACTTTTGTTCTTTGACAGAGTACGCCAGGTGGATATACAGAGAGATGTATATGTACTTATGAATGAAAGTTGCCTCGTGCTCCTTCGGGAGTTACGTCACATACATATCATTCCTCGTGGAACAAAACAACTTTAGGTGTGATAATCAATGTATGTACATGTATTGTATTGTATTGTATGTAGATATATAAAACACAAGCGATGTGAGACAGAGAGATATAAGGCCATGTAACTACACCATTTATATATGTATATGTGTGTATGTATACATGTATACATGACGTATATATATATATTATATGTTAAAATTACGATTGTTCTGTTAAACGTAGAAAAGTGTATGTACCGTTTCTTCTCCAGCCTTCCCTTTCGTTCCTCGCATCGCACAGACCTTGCTAACATTTCTTTCCTCTCAGTGTATAGTGCGATGGATGAGATGGGTGGGATGGGCGGTCAGGGCGGTGGAAGTAAGGAAACCATCGATCGAAGCCACGTACGGGTGACTCGATAAATGAGCTAAACACCGGCTCGGCAACGTGTTTACTGCCGAGCCGGGTCGAGCCGAACCGAGCTGAGCCGAGCCGAGCAGCTGAGCTGAGCGTCGCTCGGTATCAGCTGATGGGTCAGACACGGGTGATGTCGTGTCACGTCGGTCGGTCTGAGTCAATTCGCAATTGCAATAGCGAGTCGCGCTTGTGCGAACGCGTGTAAAAAGCTCTCGTTAAGCATTTCTCACGGCGGATAAACCATGTCGAATGTCGACGGGTGCTACATTGAAATCTTGCGACTCGTGAAGCAAGCTGGCTCGGTAAGTAGATTAGCTCAACGAGATTGGCCACTGTACGCTGGAGTGCCTATATCTTATAATGTATAAAATGATTACTACGAACAGTAAAACATCCAGTTGGCTCTCTGTGAAAAAGACGATTGACTCTCTCTCTCTTTCTCTCTCCTTTTTATCTGCAGATCATCAGGGAGAAGATTTATCAATGCAAAGATGTGCTCACAAAGTCGTGTGACGTTGACTTGGTAACGAAATGGGATCAAGAGGTAGAGAAACTTTTAATCGACGGAATATCGTCCAGATATCCCGATCACAGGCAAGTTGGGGCAAGCTTTGATTCAACAAACTCTCTCGAGTCATCTAGATACAACTGCGAAACCAATCAAGGGAGAGTAAAGAAAGCTATAATATTTTCATATCTAACGACAAGGTGAATGTTTCACGGCAGATTTATCGGCGAGGAGAGCACCGCCTCCGGACAGAAAATTGAATTGACAGATGCCCCGACGTGGATAATCGATCCGATCGATGGCACGATGAATTTCGTTCACGGTTTGCCGCACACGTGCGTCTCGGTTGCGCTGCTTATTAATAAAGTAGCGGAAATAGGAATAGTGTATAATCCGATCTTGGAGCAACTTTTTACCGCTCGCAAAGGTCAGGGCGCTTTTCTCAACGGCGCCCCAATTCACGTATCCGACGAAACGGGTAAATTGTTCTCTATTTTTAAGGATTATATACAGTCTTTCCATTACATCTTTCTACACAGATTTAAATCTTTTGCTCGTACTTTGATTAAGTTCGGCTCGATGTAATCACTAAAATCGACTCGTTCAAACAATTTAATCCAAATAATACGCTCGAGTACGATTCAGCATCGAAGATACTGATCAAAGATAATATCGTTCCGTTGTTTGCTTAAAAAATGCTCTTCTTACATCACGACTATCGAAATCTTTCGATGAATGATAAAGAAATTGTCTAATTTAATCAACTGTCGTCACTCCAGAATTATGTAAAGCACTGCTAATGGTAGAGATGGGAACCAGTAGAGATCCAGAGAAGATGAAAATAGTCTTGCAAAATATAACGCTTCTTACAGCACGTGTTCATGGGTAAGACACATTTACGTGCTACATATATAAGAAAAGATTGCCATTTAACAAAGAGATTTATTTACTTGTACAGAATACGATCGCTTGGTTCGGCAGCTCTGAATATGTGCATGGTGGCTCTTGGCGGTGCTGACGTTTCTTTTGAATTTGGTATACATGCTTGGGACATTGCAGCCGGAGATCTTATTGTTCGAGAAGCTGGCGGTGTATCGATAGACCCAGCTGGTAAACAGTAATTCCAGCAAACTATTACGTGTCAATCAAATCGAATAAAGTTAAATCAAATATGATACAGTATAGGATGAATGTCTAAATAAGACAAAACTCATTCGTTTCGTTATGTTAAAAGGAGGTCCGTTTGACGTGATGAGCAGAAGAACATTGTGCGCATCATCGATGGAATTAGCTCAACAAATTTCCAAGGTATTAATCCAGTATTATCCAGAGCGAGATTAAGAAGCTTGAAAACATATGGAAGATGAACAAGGCTCATTGTTTCTTTCATCGGGTCAGATCGTTAAAAGTAATGAAAATATCGTTGTCTAAAAGAAATGTAAATATTTCAATTGATATTGTTTAAGAAATAAATTGACGAGTTTATTCATTTATGATATAAAGCCAACTGTATACACGATAGCGTTGTCGCATTTTACTATAGATGAAAATAAAACCAAACTAAACTTTTTATTATATAATTATATATTACTCTCACAAAGGGACTTAAAAATAGTATTACTTTTATCATTCTCTTATGACATATGTAATTATTCTGAAACATACACATGTAATCATATTACATATAATTAAAAAAACTCAGGAAATATATTTATGAGTAACAGAATGATTGTTTATTGTCTCCATTTCATGTTGTTTATTTGCTCGATAAATTAGTGTACAGCTTGTTGCTTCACATATCTTACATCACACATCGCGCATCCAAGTCAAGATATATTTTCTAAAATGAAGGAAAAAACTTTATTCTAAGAAAATATTTTGTTTATTTCTCAAGTTTTCGAGTATTTACATGAAAGATGAGAAAGAGAGAGAGAGAAGAGGAAGAAAGGGGAGCGGAGAAAAAGAAAGGAACAGAAAAAGAGCAATTGTTTCGAAAATACTGTATTTGTCGCATCTGCTTTTTCATTTTCACAGAGCGTGGGCTTTAAATATCTGAAAACTCAAAAAAATCGCAAATATTAGTAATATATAAATATTTAATACTTTTGTAGTTGAACAATTTGGTTTGCGATATAAAATAATTTTGAAAGAGGTATATAAGTGTATCATATACATTTGTGTAATGTCACTTGAAATTAATTTGCACAATTATGTGTACTTTACCTGTAGACATACTTACGAGTCCTCGATTGTAATCTCAAGTAATTTTAAGAGAAACCTTAGCGCGCGGATATAAATCTAGTTAAACCGTTGTATAAACCTTGTTGAACTGTTTAGCGACAGTGCATGTATTTTAACGTAGTAGACACGACGTAGGCGCAAGTACATCGCATTTTTCCTTTCCTCCTCATCAATCGTTTTCATCATCTCTTCCATTGCCTCCCCTCCTCACAGGGAGGGCTACAAGTGAAACATTACCAAATTGCCAATTAGAACGATACATATACTCCTTTTAATCGTAGTTTCATAGTATATTTTTACTTCTGTATTGAAACGTTCCCGAGAAACATATATCTTTTCTTATTTTGTTTAGTCAGTTTGATTTTATCGATATTTCACGTTACATTTTGTACGCTTTCGTTGAACAAAACCACTAAAACGCACGTTATGTACCGTGTGTTAGTATTAATTAATTTATCCAAAGTGTATTTGCCACATTTTACTTCTCAAGTTGCTCTTAGAAAAGCAATCTTGCAAATATTTAAATATCATTGCAACTATATATGTATAAGAGACTTGGGAAGCTCGAACGAAATTCTATTATATTCGAATAAGATTTTTATACTGTCGTGAAAAATTCATTAAAGCATATTTTTTAACTCGGATTATTTTCGTAAGACTTTATCATCAAATTGTACTGAATATACATTCATATATATGTATGTATATTCAGTACCACATGTATGTATATATGTATATATTTATATTTATACAATTGAGAAATGGATGTGCTAAGTATCCCAGGCAATCCCCCATGAATACCTTGTAACGGGATCGGCGCTAAAGGCCCTTGAAAGGTCCGGCCGCACTTAACGATGATTTGAATCGAAGACACATCTGAAACATAAGCAGTCTCGTACAATCTTGTCACGTTCAAGATCACGCCGTGAACCATTCACAACAGCATCGATATTCAATTTTAATTTCAACTAAACAACCAAATTTTCGAGTTTGAGAGTTTGATCTTAAAAGTAAAGTTCGTATAAGAAAGTCAGCAATTCGAGTGCTATACTTGCAGAAAGCAATAAGACTCTTAACATAGATTGCAACATGTAACGTTACAACAATAATTATTGTTATCTCGCATATATCTTGATGACCGCCTTTATCTTGAAATTTTGCGTTGTAGAGCAATTATGTACATTTTTACCTCTATTTAGCAATTTTCATAAATTTCTTTAATCATACATGTCATTGTTCTTTTCATCGACGTATACAAGACTATGCATTTGTGTCTGATAATCCATTAAACCCACGCGTATAAAATGTGTATGTGTATGTGTGTGTGTGTGTGCACATCGTACAGGTATGCATGTATGTATATGTATACACTTTCATCTATCTCTATATTATATTATCGCTGTTATAAAGTGGGATGTATTTAATCTAGAACGCTCTTTAAATTTCAAAGATAAAAATGAAGACAGAACCGAGGCAGAGAGAAAACTAGAAAGAGAGAAAAATACAAATGCTATAAGAAATACTTGGACTGAATATATTAATTCATGATTCAAGATTGAAAAGACAAAATGCAAATTATTCTTCTTATTGTATTAAGCATGTGTCGTTTTATTTCAATATAACTGACCTATTCGCTATACAATTTATCTTCCAATTAAAACAGGTTTCTTTGCCGCTAAAGCTTCTAATGCTGTATGTGCACGTATGCTCGCTGATGAAATATTCTAAAATGGACCGAACAATGTGATCCATAAGGGACTTACAGTTTATATATATATATTTATTTATGTATATATATACGAACCCTTCTCGCTTTGCAGGCATATGTAACGTACAATTTCACATGAACGCACGATCTATAGTCATTTTACGAAGGATGCTATTCATAAGGACGTTCTCCAAAGTAGGAGAATTGGAAAAGGAAAATGATATCAGTTCATGCTGAAAGAGGCGGCTATTGCCCTTTTATCTCCAATTATTTTCACATACGCGTTACAACATGGACTAATCTATATTAAAGCCATCATATATACATATATGTATATATGTATGTGTATATGTTGTATTGCTGTACAGCGTATACAGGTATGTATATATATACATGTATATATGTATATATATATGTTAATTTGTTATACAGGGTATCTGACACATCCCTACGAGAAATGGTAGATTGGGTCAGGCCGGGCTCGGAAGGCATGTCAGATAGCTTTGTGTACCAGATCTCTTAGCAACGAGATGAGCGAGTGGTGGAGCGATGCGCACCGGAAAAAAACAGCAAGCAATGCGTTTACACGTCCCGTGTCGCTCACCGCTCGCCTACCGCTTTCCACGCGCTTATTCGCTCAGACGTGTCAATAAATGATTCGATATCTATTGCGAATTTTGTAAAATGGTACACAATTTTTCTTCTTAATCTGACCCAAGCTACCACCATTTTTCGTAGGAGTCCTCTTGTGTCAGATACCCTGTATGCAATATGTGTGTGTATATATATTTTTTTCTTATATATATATACATATATATTTATATGATGAAATTTACTCAGTGTATTCACAATTATTATATCGAGTATAAAAATATTATACTCTGTCACATGCAATGAAATAATGTTTATTTCGATTCGTATAGTATCGGTTGCTCATGGAGGACCGATTTTGTGCAACGTTACAACTATATTTTTCTTTTGATGCAAAATTTTTGTTGCACACAAGCAACTTGGATAATTTTTTGCACCGCCTCTTCCTGCTACATAAAAAAGAAAGAAACGAATACGGATATTGTCTATGTAAAAATAAGAGTATTGGGGTGGAGGGAAAGGAACGCGAGAATGAGAGAAAGAGATAGAGAGAAATAGAGAAATATACCGCGCTTTTCTATCAAGTGACGTTTAACATTAATAGAAAGGATTGTTAACGGTATCATTTTACAAAGTTACGTCAATGAATTTTTCGAAGCTAAAGGACCCCAGACAGGGTTACCTATATCTTTTCTTGTATAAAGGGATGCGCCAGAGCGTGATTGACAGTGATTCTCTTTCCTGCATCCAACATCAACGTTCGTTCCAACAAATCCTTGAGTTGTCCGACTTTGCGATTTTGTTCCGGTGGTAAAGAATTTCCACCGAGTTCTGCGCTGAGATCGCGTGTTGCTGGTAATGTGGACATTACGACGACTTTTTCCTAGAAAACACGCTAATTAGCAAATATTTTTTTCCGCCAAGATCATCACGGTATGACGCATGTGTATTATATATTACTTACAGCGCAGCGCTGCACGACTCAAGACTTTACCATAGGGAATATAATAAAATTAAGTAGACTCACCCGTTCCGTAACTTTATCAACCTCATGATACAGAAAATTGCAGTTAGTGTCGAAATGCTGATCCTTGAACGATCCTTTTCTAATTAGTTTGTTTGGCATTTTGCCCTTTAGATCCATGAAGTATTTTAACATTTGGTTGTTTGTTTTCCCCGAGAACATTATTTTTCCCGTATATAGTTCGTATATGGTACATCCCACGGACCACATATCAATACCAAAATCATATGGTATACCAAGAACTAGAAAACAACAATGTTACTTTCAATACCAAATTATTTTCTGGAAAATGTTATTTCCAGATACAATTTCTTTTCAATCGCTCTTTCAACGTCGAGAATGCTTCAACTGATTCATAACATTTTAAAATAATTTTCATATAACGAAGTAATAATGTTCTATTATGTATATATGTTAGATGAGAGCGCGCACACACATGCATCGCTACAATTGTAACTATTCATTTCGGTTTGACTGGCACGAAACGAACAAGTTTCGAAACATGTTCCAAGATGTAAATCATCAGTTAAAGCTTAACGTATATATCATTAATTAAACAATGTCATCAATGTCACGTGTTTGATTTCTGCATCTTATAATTATAAATAATATCAAGAGAGAGAAAGATTTGTGCCAAGTTTTGTGTGTGCGTGTGTGAGCGCATGGAGGAGAAAGGGTGATAATAATTAGGATTGAATAACAAAGTAAAATACTTACTAATTTCGGGCGCACGATAAAATCTCGAAACTAAATATGGTGTTATTTCATTTTCATGGGCGTGCGATGCAGAACCAAAATCACAGAGTTTCAGCACTAGTTTACTTTCACTGACTAGAATATTATCCGGTTTGATGTCAGCATGCAGAATATTCGCACGTTTTAATAACTTTAGTGCTAGAAAAAGTTGCTGCGTATACGACCTTACCGCTTTAACGTGTAAGCCAACGTCTTTGCCATACTTCTTTAAAACCTGCCGTTTCCCAACACACATGATTATCTCGCATTATTATTTTAATCGTTCTAAAGTATATATACATCTGAGGAATAAACGCTTGTACGTACCTCTCTTAAATTCATGGCTAAAGGTTCGAAAACCATACACAAATGATTTTTATGAAAGAAATGTCTGAACAGACGCAAGCAGTGAAATCTATCCTCCGGATCAGCGTCGTTCAGCTTTCTAAGAATTTCTAACTCCTTTAAACCAGTTCTATGCCTGAGAGTAGGATGTAAGGATGAAAAAAAGAGTAACAGTATTATGAAAATAAGTGAGAAATGAAAATACTTACATTATTTCATTGTTTCTTATTATCTTCACAGCTACGTCCAAATTCCCTCTAGCGCTGTCTCTCGCTCTTACTACGTTACTAAATACTCCTTGTCCTGTATATCCATAGACTACGTATCGCGCATCTAGCGTTTCTCCTACGCGCACTCTGAAACATACACACATTGTGTCGTTATTCAAGCTTTTATTTAACTTGGAAACTTATCAATGACACGAAATACAAAGAAGATAATATGTAACTAACCGATAATATCCTTCGGCGTCATCCCAATTATCTGTTAAACTAGGATTGTCAGGTCCTCCTTGACGTTTTCCTCCTTCAAGCGTAGGGCTCTGAATAACAAGTAATCGGACAAAAGATGATACAAGAGATAAAAGGGCGAAACAAAGTGAAATGAAAGAAAAAGCATACATTAAAATCTCCGATATTATCTACTTCTGCAAACATGTCCCACTCGTTGGATTTCTTCAAAGTTTGCTTTTCTTCCTGTTTAAACCTTTCAGACGTCTTGACATTCCCAGTTTTGTCAGACTCATCTAATGACGTATCCTCGAATCTGGACTTTCTTTTTTTGGCTGGAGGTGGAGACTCTAATTTCTCCGTGGGCAGTGGCGGGGTGTGGCTCTCCAAAATAGATTCATTGTTATTGGATGGTATCTCTACAGACTTTTGTGATATATTAGATTGGCTCTCTGGAGAACCAGCGACATTGATGTCGGCAGACATGTTTGAATCTTCATTTGGTCCACTTAGTCTCTGAAAGAGAGGGAGAGACAGAATATTAATCAACTAACACATACGCATATTGTTACATGCTACGAAGAGACATTTACTTTGAGCAATTCTTCCCGTTGTTTCCTTCGACGTTCTATAATAGCTTCCTCATCTTCTTCTTCCTCGATATCGATATCCTTGATGTCCTCCTCGCTCGAGCTATCCGAACGTTCCATCTTAAGACCTTCCGATAAAGAATCCTTATACTTGTCGCCGCGTTCTCGTTTGCTGTTTCTTTCTCGATCTTTCTCGCGATCTCTCATATGATCCCTGACGTGTTGCTTGTCCCGATCTCTGCGATTTCGAGAAGGAGACCTGGATCTTTTATACCGGTCGTTTCGCTCCCTTTCCGCTCTAGCCCGAGTAGGACTACGCGATCTTCTCACGGTACTGCGAGATCGGTCTTCGATTCGATGGTCGTGATACCGAATGTCTCGTCGATCGCGGCTACCATCGTGTCGATCTCTATTTCCATGTCGATCTTTGCTTCTACTATCCCTTTTGTCGCGACTACCGTGACGGCGAGGCTCTCTGCTAGATAATCTATCGCGACTGCGTCGATCGTGACTGATGTGGCGATCTCGACTGTCTTGACGTTCGCGACTTCCCAGCCTGTCGCGACTCTTACTATCTGAACTTTTTGTCTCATTGTTACGAGTTTTCGGACTATGACGGGTGAGTGGCTCTCGTTTTCGATTTTCTTCTCTGTACGAATAAATGATTAATGTATCTTTCAGTAAATTACGTTGGCTAACGAACGAAAGAAGCAATAATAACTATAAATAACAACTTACCGTCTATCTGATTCTCTTTTCCGCGTCTCGTCCCTTCTTGACAAATCCTTACGTCTCTGCTGATCATCGTCTGCTTTTCTATTGGATTCGTCCTTTCTCGTATCTTCTTTCTGTCTCTCGTTAGTTTTTCGTGAACATCTGTCGTCTCTTCGAGTCTCGTCCCTTTTTCCTTCCTCTCTAGGGCGGACTTTCTCGTCTCTTTTCCTATCAAAATCTCTTCTCTTATCTTTGTGTGGTTCGCGGATTTTTCTGTCTCTAGTCATATCAACTATAACACGTCTTTCTGTTTTTACCACTTTCTTACGTTCTCTACTGCCTGATTTGCTTCTACCTCGTTTCTTCGGTGGTACATCATCGGTATCGCTATCATCTTCCACGAGTATCACGTCTGGTGTCTCTACTGTCATCTTTCTTTCTTCTCCCTCCTGTTCCTCCTCTTCTTCCTCCTCCTCCTCCTCCTCTTCCTGCTCCTCTACCTCTCCTCCTTGCAACTCCTTATTTTCCCCCTTTTCGGATTCATCCGAAAGATATTGTACTAAACACGCTTGCAATCGTTCCTACACATACAATGCAATTATAATAAATTCCAACACTCGTACAGGATGTCTCACGACCACTGGTTTACGCTCTAAATATGCGTATGCTGTGATACGTGTAAAAGTTATAATATATATTATAATCGTACATCATAGTATAACTAATATGCCACATTTTCTTCAATTTCTCACAACTTGGAAAGTGAAACACAAACGTTACATGTGTATGTGTTCTCTCTCGCTCTCTCCCTCTTGCTTCAGAGTCAGCATTGCGTGCTCCATTAGCCCTCAATTAACAACTACTCTATAACTATTATATTATTGAGTTAATCATAAACACACGTTTGCCTACCTTTTGTTTCATTAATTCCTCAAGATCAATATCATCCTCTATGATTGTACAATCCACTTCGTCGGAATCAAGATCGACCAACTTTTCATCTTCGCTTTCATCCGTAGAAACGACTTCTAATACAGTTTTTGTCTTTCCATTCATACCAATTCCTTTATGTACCGCGTTGGAAATTAATTTCTCTTCCACGGTACCGTTTTCCATACTTCTATCCTTTTTCTGTCTCTTATGTTTCTTGTGTTTCCGTCTGCAAAAAGGTATCGTTTCTATACATGGAAATTATGATCGATATATTGATCAATTGCTCAATTATATTACCTCTCTTGCTTGTCCAAACGTTCGTCGTCTCTTTCAATTAATTTCTCCCTTTTATGCTTATGATGCTTATGTTTTCTCTTCTTTTTCTTTCTTTGATCAATCACTCCTTCGGCATCGGAATCTAATTCCAAGGGTTCTCGCTTACATTCAGGGCCCTCCAAATCTGACGTGCTGCAATCGCGTGTCGAAATATAAATGTTTTGACGGAATAATGTTTGGTGAAAAGAGTGGGAAGAGACTGTTGATGCCTCTCCGCTCTTTCAACAAATCTCTCTGTTGATAATATTAAATCGAGTTCTCGTACACAATACACTTACCCCATGATGAAGTTTAGTAAATAATTAATAGATAAAACATAAAATCACTACACACAGCAATTCCAATGATCTAAATGAGTACGATCGGTAACGATCTGTAACGAACGCACGAATACACCAATTTCTCAGTGAGACGCCATTTTGCAAGTTCCGTCACTATATACAGAAAGAAGCCTGAGAGAGTAGACTGAGTAGACACGTTCCGTGCTTCAAGCCGAATTCGCTCACTAGCGCCTCCGTACGTACAAAATGCGTACCAGAGCGGCCATGCCGGCGTTTTGCTAGTACTCGATGCTGTTTCAAGAGACTGTCTCGCGCGCCTTTCATCAAAGAAGAAAATGTTGCGATATCCACGAAGGTTGATCACGGTTCATCCACATCATAGACTTCTATAGACGGAGCCTTTGTACGAGGGGTAACTGATAATCGCGGTAAGGGGATCACTCGTCTGACTTCGACTTTTTCCGGTGAGATTCGGTAATATTCGGTTCACATTTCCAATACGTGTGCACACGTCCCCTCCAATCATCCCCTCCAACTTGGAGTGGGGATGATCCGTTCGGCCACGCGCGCGCGCACGCTCGCACACAAGCAACGCGCCGTATATACGTGTTCACACGTATTGGAAATGTGAACCGAATATTACCGAATCTCACCGGAAAGAGTCGATGTCAGATGAGTCCTCCCGCGCCCCGAATATCAGACCCCTCTTGCCCAGAGTCGTAGCTAATGCTCCGTCTATAGAAGTCTATGATCCACATCTTCATATGGAACACTTCAGCCTCGTCTACATAGCAGTCGTAAAGTCGTAGTCGTAAGAATAGTCGACCATGATTGGTCAATTCTTATGTGTCTGACTGAATTGACCAATCGCAGTCGATTATTCTTACGACTACGACCATTGTAGACAGAACCGAGAATCATTGTAGCGGAGGCTTTAAGCCTCGTCTACATAGAAGTCGTAAAGTCGAAGTCGTAAGAATAGTCGACTGCGATTGGTCAATTTCGTCAGACACATAAGAATTGACCAATCATAGTCGACTATTCTTACGACTACGACTTTACGTCTTCTATGTAGACGGGCCTTTACGTCCAAAAAATCATCATCATCCCAGTCTATATGACTCGTTTTATTAATATAAAATTTTCTAACCGATCAAGAAACACGAGAAACTAACGAGCTATCGACCAAACCAAACAGACAGTGAAGTTCATTGGCTGTCGCAAATCGCAGAGACGCAAATTTTGGATTTGGTCAAACCTTGCGACTGGCGTTTGCGACTGCATTAGGGTACTATTACATTTGTCGTACGACAAATTTTTCAAGCGTGTCGATTGGCCCCTGAATAGAAAGTTTCTAGATACTCGAGAATTTTACTATCCTTCAGCCAATCAATACGCTTAAAAACTTTGTCGTACGACTTTGTCTTACGATCGGAAGTAGCGCTGCTTGCGTTCATGCGATTGGTTACTTGCGACTAAAGCCTATCACACAATGCCAGGCAACAGGCAATAGGAATAGAGAATAGAATTTTTGACGCGTTGGATTCGTCGGAAATTTTTCTTCAACCAATCCAACGCGTCAAAAATTCTATTCCCTATTCCTGTTGCCTGTTGCCTCGCATTGTGTGATAGGCTTAATGTAGAACGACCTTGACTCGCGTAGTACCGCCGTAGTAGCGTCAACATGGCGCAACATGGCGTTGGGACCGGCGCCATGTTGGTCTTTTCGAGAAGCGCCGTGAACGGTGAACACGCAGTGGGCTCGCCACATTGTGCAATTTAACGAATAAAGAAAGACGAAGCAAGACGAAGCTAGTGGGATCAAGATGTGTGCATCAGGTAAAAGACATATGTATAATTTGTAATAATTTAATCGATAAATAAAATATTTTACAATAGTTACATATGTATGATATAAGTTTACGTAAGTAACGCGAAATATACGACGCGTCCATTGGTTGATAATGTTGTAATGGCACCTATATTTGACGTCTCTCTTACCAGGTACGCGTACGATATTTCTTCGTTAACTGATGTCTCAATATTATTAACAATATTAATCCAAAGTAAATATAATATTATCGATACTAGTAACGAGAAACAATTAATGTACACTATATACTTGAAGAATAAATACTAAAATAATCTCTGGCTAGCTCTGGCTTCGCCATACAAATAGAAACGAACGTTATGTAGTCACAAAGCATCGTCACCATTGCCGCTGGTCGTGAATGCAACTCTAACGATGCGTATTAATGACGGAAAATTGATAAAACTGCTCATACGGTACCTACATTTTCCGAGCAGTCTGCTAAAAGCCTCGGAGAAAAACTAGATTATCACTCGGTAAACACTATCGTTTACAACAGTCTCGCGAGAATATTCATTTCAACATGCATATGTAATTGTTACACGATTTTACAGAGGAACGATTAGCGACGTTATCACACTAGAGACAGGTTCAAGCACAGTGATTAAATATACATGTTGATTTGATTTGTTTCGATGAGGAAGAAAGAATGAAATCGCAAATGCGAAAGGGATCAATTATATCCGCCGACACTCCACAATAGAAATGTTGAGAATTACACAAAAACGTACGTAGAAATGCTTATTCAAACAGCTTTTTAGCATAGTGCCAAATGCGGAAAAAGTACTCGTCTTTCCCAAGTAATCTCGCTCTCGCATACGAATGTATGTCGGCGTCCATATTATGCTCTCGCAACCATGAACTCGTGTTTTCCGTGCTGAAACTCACCGATGCGGTCTCACCTTTGTCCACAGCTTCTGCAATTGGTTCCACGCACGACAGTTCTGTCAAGGAAACCAATTTCACGATTTATCTCGAGTTTAAAGAACGTGGTGTGATGTAAGTAATATAATAAGACCAAGTAAAAGCAAAACTAATGAAATAAAATGGCAGAGGTTGTACCTGATGTCGGTACGATCTTAAAGGGTTCTTCCGATTCCAAATGATCGCTGAATCCGATCTCGTTTCGTGCGAAAATTCTCACGAGGTATTCGTGGTTCTCCTGCAGGTCTCTGATATTGAGTTTCTGAATGTCCGCGCTAACTCTCCCGACTTCCATCCACATTGTTTTCTTCGCGTCTCTAATAGCGATTTTGTATCCTTCTAGAGAGGCACCGCCGTCTGACTCGGGTCTACCCCATTCGATTACCATTGTATTCGCCGCAATCTGCCTCATCTCTAATGGAGCGGTAGGTGGTGACGGGACATCTACAAATGATTCATAGTATATGTACGTATATATTATTTTTATATTAATATTATTATATCTGTATACGGTAAATTGTCAATAGTAGGGTATAAATTGGCTCACTGGCATGAGTTTTTAGTGTGACCGGCTCGGAATTGCTCGGTATGCTCAGACCTATGCTGTTTTCAGCAAAGACTCTAAAGAGAAATTCGCTTTCCTTTAGGTTCTCTATACAGTATTGATGTGTTGTCGCGTCCAAAGTGACAACCTTTGTCCACCGGGCGCCTTTCCCGATCAATGGTTTCTTTTCGATTACGTAGCCTATAACGAGAGGAAAATAATAAGTATTCAATACCAAAACGGAGCATTTTTTTTTAAAATGAAAGTTTACGTTTCATTTGCACGTTGCATTTTGTTGCATACCTGTCAACTCTGATCCTCCTGTTGTAAACGGTGGTGACCAACTGAGAGTGACGCTCTTGCTTGTGACATTTGCCGCTCGAACGTTTAGAGGGCACGAAGGTGGTGCTAAACAAATTTTTTATTATAACATATCTTGTATGTACATACGTGTTTTACAGCTATTATAGAAAGTACATAAAAAGGAGAGGATGCAAAAGAACGGGAGACAAACAATAAGAATAGGAAACTTACTTTTAACGACCATTATTTTGGTTGATGGAAATATGCCTAGTAGCGCGTACATGCTGTTTTCTGTAAGCTTGATTATTTCTGAGCAAAAGCAAAAATAGCGAACGTGCGTTAATATATTATAATAATAAAACTACTATATATCGGGAGTTAATAATTGAGAATCGGTAGTAAGCTGATGGGCCGAGATACTTGAAGAGTTATAATTAATATATGTGAATATATGATAGAACTTACTTGGTCGTTTACCGACTGTAATCGCCTCCTCCGCTGTATACGGAGGACCAGCACCGACGTTGTTTCTAGCTGTTATTCGGAAATTGTATGACGTATCTGTTTTCAGATCGGATATAGTAACATTAGTGACCTCCCCTTTTGTACTCGCAATCTGAAAAAGCGCCACAGGTAGAGAAACGATTATCTCACAACAGTATTGTGACACGACGATGTGAATGTGAACCGTACTAACTTTTTTCCAAGCTTTCTTCGATATCTCTTTCATTTCAACGATGTATTCTGTGATAGGAGTACCGCCATCGTTCTCAGGTGATTCCCATTTCAATGTGAACGACGTTTTCGTCATTCCAAAAACTTGGAGCGGTCCTCTCGGCGGACCTGGTGTGTCTGTATATGTATACACATATCAAAACGAGCGAAAAATATGATTTGATCGTTATGCAAAATTATATTTGATTTAGCATTTTCTTCTAATACAATTCTCTTCTTACCAAATGAAGTCCTTGTTCGAATTGGTTCGGATTCCAAAGGATCTGAGAGTCCGACCGCATTTTTAGCGACTATTCTGAATAGATAGTCGACGTCCTGCTGTAATTTCTGCGCGCAGAAATTCTCAACTTCTTTGTCAACATCACCTACTTTTGTCCAAACTTTCTTGTTCGCTTCGCACTTCTCGATGGTATAGCTTTCCAATTCCACACCGCCGTCATCAATCGGCGGTCGCCATTCTATGGTGACGCGATCTTGTCTAATTTCTTTCGCGACAACTGGTCCCTGGGGTTTACTTGGTTTATCTACAATTATCAACATATCAAATATGTGAGTCGTTTTATAAATTTCGAATCTGTACTTCTGAAACTTTCATAATTCATAATTGAGTATAAACCTATGATACGAAGATGACATTCCATCGACGAGCTGCCGGCTTCGTTCGATGCTTTCACTGTATAGTTAGCTGTGTCGTCTCTGACAAGTGAAGGAATCGTAATAATAGATGTATTTTCTTTAGTCTCAATGGAAATGCGTTTATCAGTTATTTCCGTATTATTTATCGACCATGTTACTTCCGGTTTTGGGAAACCAGTCAAATTAATCTCGACCTTCCAATGATCGCCCACTGTTAATCTCTGATTCCTTAAATTTTCGTCGCAGGTGATCTTTGGGGATTCTTGAATTTTTAATCGACACGATGTTTCCGCCATTCCCGCATCATTTTGAGCTTTTACCGTAAAGGTGGACGAAGACGTCTCGGTCGTTTTTCGAATAGTGTATTTAGCCACGTGATTTTCATACGTAATGTCATTATCTTCGAAAGCTTCGCCATCTTTCAACCTAGAAAATAATTTTCAAGATACGGTTCGATCAATTAGCAACTGCCCTATTAGACAAAAAAAAAGTGAAATGAAAAATACGAAAATTTACCACGTAATACGAGGTGTCGGTACACCGCCAATTACGCAAGAAAGTGTGACAACCTCTCCTAATCCAATCACGATGCTCTTGAGTGCTTCAAGAACGGTCGGCGGCTCGGACGCTGATAGCTTAGAAATTCTTAGGTACGGCGTATCCGCAGATGCCTCCCCCGGGCCAGCTTCGTTAACAGCTGTTACGTGGAAGGTATATTCCTTGTCGGCGACTAAGTTTGTCAATTGATACGTAGTTTCGATTATCGTCTCTGTGATTTTGCTCCATCTTAAAATCAAGTCACTTGCTTCATTACAGATTGTAGGTATTATATATAATTTTTAAATACGTTTTTCGTTTTGTTTTCCTCAACACAAATTCATCAAATTTTGCGTTACTTACGAAGTTTCTGTCTTTTCACGATATTCTAAGATGTATTCTATGATCGAGGAGTGCCCATCTGAATCTGGTTTCTTCCAATGAAGCGTAATGCTATTGTCGGTTATTTCAAGAGGTTCCGGAATTCCTGGTGCTCCGGGTAACTCTGTGATGTATATATATACACTTTTGTGAGTTGTTCTGCTATTGATATATGTATAAATATGTATGTACAAATATGTGGATACTTACGCACAACAATGACGTTGATTTCTATACTGTCCTCTCCATGAGGATTAGTTAATTGTAAATTATAGTCACCAAAATCTTTTTCTTGTGCATCCCTGATCGTTAAAACGGCTGAGCATTCGTCGATGGATGGAATAATTCGCTTAGACTTTTTAAGAACATGACCGTTGACTGTCCACTCGTCAGTTGGAGTTGGCTTAGCCGTGAATCTCACAATGATATCAATGTCATCGCCTTTCATCGTTTTGTATTTTCTGAGCGTATCAGGGTAAATTCTAGGCGGTGTTTCAATAACTGCAACAATGGACACACGCGCGTGTACATATATAAAATAATATACAATTTATATAAAGACTAGAAAATTAGAGCATTAATACGATCTAGATGTACCATCTACAATATATATATGTATGCGCGTACGGAAGATATATTTTAAACCATTTGTCTTATAAAATGTACCTTCGATTTTTAATCTGGATGATGTCTTTACATTGGCAACTGTGGCGGTATATTCAGCAATGTCTTCGGTTGTGCATTTCTTAACGATGAGCTTCTTGATATTTCCTTCATCGATAATACTGTATTTCGACGATTGCGTATAATCGATTGTCTCATTTTTCCTACACAAATGCATATAAATCGTTATGCATAGAAATGTGTATGTACAGATTTGTTTCAATACATTTTTATAGCTGCGATAAACATTCTTAAGGAATTTGCAATCAACTTACCTTAACCATGTTACTGGCACGTCGGCACGTGATAACTCAATAAGAAAAGTTGCATCGGTGTTGACCGGTACTAAAGTAACGTCTGGCAATTTTTTGATAAAATCTACTTCGGGTTCTTCGACCGTCAGCCTAGCTGACGAAGTTTGGTCGCCAACTTGACAAGAATAGATGCCTGCATCTTCTACTTCGGTATCATAGATCTTCAATTTCTGTCTCTTGCCATCGATCGACAATCGCACGTGCTCAGAAAATTGCAATTCTTGTCCGTCCTTGAACCAGCGTACCAGAGCGTCACCTTTCGTTAACTCTATGTCGAAAGTCGCTTTCTCCCCTCCGGCTACAGTTGTATCTTGCATCTTGGTAATGATCTCCGGCGGTAATTCGACAACCGTAACTTCTGCTGTACATTCTTGGTCCGGAAGAGCGCATGTATATTCACCTTCATCGTGAACTGATGCGCTTCTGATGAAAAGTTTTCTCACGGTACCATCTTTCACGAATTCTAGTTTTCCCTTACTCTGTGTCAGTAATTCGCCATCCTTACGCCATGTAACGTCGGCCATTTGGGATGTGATCTCAACCTCCAGAATCGCCACGTCGCGTTCCTTTACCTCAATGTCCTGCAGTTTCTTGACAAATTCCGGCTTGGTGGCCCGAACAATAACGTTGCTAGATGTCATTTGGTTCTTGACGGTACACTTGTACGTTCCTGCGTCGGAAAGGCCACTCTTCTTAATAAGTAACTTGTGTATACGACCTTCCTGCATTATCTCGCGATGATCCATCCCGCTGATTTCCTTGTCATTATGCCACCATACCGTAGAAACAGTATGGGATGTCTCGCAGCTTAATTCCAGAATTTTATACTCATCGATTACGACTTCAGTTTGCAAATGTCTTGTGAAAGAGACTTTAGCAACATCCACCGTGACTTTTGCGCCATGAGAAGCTTTTCCGACTGGATTACTGGCGACACATTTATAATCTCCAGCGTCTACTTCGGAATCTGCATTTTTAATTTCGAGCGAGATATTTTCGCCGTCATAACTTTCTGTGATATTGGCCGATTTATCAAGCGGCTTGTTGTTTCTAAGCCAAGTAACTTCAGGAACGGGATTTCCAGTGACTTTGGCAACTAACTTAAAAGTACCTCTTTCCGGAACGATTATCTCTTGGAAACGTTTGGTGAACAATGGTGGTTCTGGGGCGCCACTTGGTACTTCTGAATTTCATAAATACAATATATAACATATAACGGAGAACCATTGCTACAGAGAATCTACTTTACATGCAAAGTTATAATTGTATATACATATATCTGCATATAGATATAAGTATGTATCATACCCTTGATAAATGAAACATGCTTGTCGTTTATACAATGTTGAAAGTTAATGTTGATCTGTGCTACGGAGTTAACTGAAAGCACATTAGAAAGCGTTTTGTAAAATTATATTCAATAGCAAGAGATACTTTGTCGGTTGAGAAGATGTTACAATAAAATGCAATTAATTTTTTTAGCTCATAATAACAGCAATTAACTACCGCGATCGACAGCAGATCGATTGTCGATTGATTCTCGAAGAAGCACATAAACACAAACGAAAAAAATGAACGTAATTAGAATAAAACAAGAGCGAAGCGTTAAGATGTTGCGAGATGCGATTAAAAAAATATTTAATCTTACTTTCAACGGTCAATGTAGCCCGAGTCTCAGCTTTGCCCATATCATTGATAGCTGTGACTAAGTATTCCCCACTATCTGCTAGTTGAGGTTGGATTAAGTTTAACGTATTAACATGTCCGTCTTGCTTTAATTGCAAGTCCTTTATCGGCTTCCCGTCTTTGTACCACATTATTTTCGGTGATGGATTACCGACTATTTGAGTCGATAAGACAACGGTCTCACCTTCCTTGACTACGTGAGATTGTAACGGTTCTAAAATCTCGGGTGGTTCGCTCTTTCCAGTTTTCACCTGTTTCATCAGAAAATGTATTAATTATATTATGAAACGTGCAAAGGTGAACCTTTAAATACATATAGCTTCATGTTGTCGACCAACCTTTACAGGAATATCGATAGTGGCTTCGCCCTCTCTGTTTTTAGCAATTATCTTGTATCTTCCTTCCTGCTTCTTTTGAATTTTAGTGAATTTTACGACGCTGCAGTACATATGCATATCGCTTTCGGTAGCAACTATAATGTTTTGTTCACTAACTACCGGTGCATCTTTATGGTACCATGTTATTTCTGGTTCTGGTACAGCAACTAATCGACATTCCAGTATCACATCGTCATTTTCATTTACATATTTCGCCTTCGGCTTTCGAGAAAATGTAGGTGGTATACCCTCCAATATATCCGCAAGAGATGATTCTCTAAACAATATGATAGAAACAATGATTAAGATTAAAACATTAATTGGAACAATATATGAAATATAACGCGATACAATATAATGCAAAGATTATAATTTGTGAACAAGTTTGTGAAACAAGCACAGTATTAGTTATTATATGTATACGTACATATATGTATGTAATTGTTTCACAAACTGTTATAATAGCACAAATTTACAGCCTTTTGGTTTTTGATTGTGAGCCGAAGCGAGCGACAAATGTGAACAAGTTACGACGCGAACAGCTGTTATTTCTCGGAGAGCGCGGGTGAACACGAGTGCTAACACAAGCCTCCCAGCTTGATACCAGGAATCTCAAAGTCTATACGTGAGTTATCTAACTGTATATTGTATTGAAAAAGTGATCGATTCTGGTCAAAGTAACGTGTTCAAGAGAGTAAGAAGTGCATACCTCGAAAGGCTTTTTCTCGACAGACCAGTAACATCCGATCCGTGATCTGACAAAGGAGCTTCGACAATGAGCTCAGTGGTACTGGATGCAAATCCTGCAGCATTTTTTGCAACGCAGGTAAAAGTACCGGCATCTTCGGGAAAGACTTCTCTGATTATTAAGGTAGCAACGTTATCTTCGTCATAATACATTTGGAAATCAGTAGATGGCTTGATAATAGCGGTCTGGCGGAACCAAGTTATTTGTGGTCTTGGTATGCCTTCTACTTGACACTCGAATTGAACAGTGTAACCATCTAACGTATGAATTGGTTGTAATTTCTCAATAAATCTTGGTGCTGAGGCTTTTTCTCCAGGGGCCGGCTCTAAGAAAATATAAACGTATCAGTATCAATACCTACTTTAAAAGCTTTACGTTAAATTTCAAATAGTAATCAAATTTTATTAGATTTTGCAGTTTTATAGATAAATGCTTACTCTCAAAGATTGGTAATTTATCAATCTTTTCATTCAATTTCCGTTGTAAGTAAATAGTGTAATGTGCCTCATCTAATAAATATTGTGCTGGTACCCAACCCTTTTCTTCAGTCAAGTGTTTCTTTACAAACCACCAGTCCTGATTGGTATGATCTACAAAAAGTAAATCTCAATTAGAGATGTTTCATGTATTAATTATATTGAGTATATACTATAATGTGTGAATGTGACGGTAAGATTTTATCAAATAAAGATCTTACCGATGATATAAACTCTTTCCCCTTCTACTAAATTAATAGCTTCTTCCGTCTCGGCAATATAAGAACAAATTGAAAACATTGTATCACCTTCACGAACCACATATTCAAGTTCGTCGACTAAAAGGAATTAATAAGTTATTTAAAATAGAATGTAGAAATATTTAAATCTTATATTACATAATATTAAATGCAAATAGACATTATTGAAGCAAACCTTCTTCGGATATTTCCTCTTCTTTAGTAATACTGAGAGAAGCTTCTTCTGTAATATTATACATAAATATCAAACAAGTATTGATTATAATACAATAAGTTGCTTATAAATTATATTCCAATCGTAATATTGCGAACTCTTCGACGATTACAGCATTTATATAGGCAGAATCTATTGAGTTACCTTATAAATAATGCGATATAAAAACGAACTTGGTTTATTCTTTAGTTGATTACCACCAAATTATTTTTATCACCAAGAAATTGGAAATTTAATTGTAAGATTGAGATTGAAAGCAATGCAAATAATAATGAGAAATATATATTTTAGATTAAAATTAAATTTTTCTTTTATTTCAACAATATTATTCTCTTAAAAAATCGTATTACTTATGGGATGACTCAACTTTTGTTCATGAGTGTGTACCACTTTGCTTTGAATATGAGTCTTTTTACATTATTACTTTGTAAATAAATTGCTTGTTACTATGTTAAAAATATATAATGCAACTACTACCGATATGCTTTTCAGACGCAGCGGATTAACGAAAGAGTTAAGGATAGGCAGAAATTGTCTTTTTTTCTACGATAAAAGGGAATGCAGTAATTGAGGAAAAGGAAAGGAAAAGCAAAGCACAAGAATAATGCATGTACACTCATTGCTAAAAGGGGGTTAAAATAATTAAAATTATTATAAATATTAATCATTATTATAAGTGGAAGCCTATTAATTTAATTTAACATGCTAATAAAGCATAAATGTATGTAGGCATCTTCGAACCTTCTTCGAACGTGGAAATACGTCTTTTGCTCTTCAACTTCAACGCCAAGGATTCAGCATCAGTTTCCTCATACGAATATTTTCTATCGCGTTTTAATTGCAATTTGACATTATCTTCTTCAATTTCCTCTACAGCATATGGGGCTTTTTGTTTCTTTTTCTTTCGTCTCAGTGGTATATTCATTTCGTCAATATCAAGTTCTTCGATGCTATATTCCTCTTTACCTTCTTCTTCCGATTCATCAATGATCTCTTCGATAATTGGACCAGAATCATCTTCGATTTCTTGAATGATTTTGATTGTTTCTTCGCCAGTTTCTTCAGAATATGTAAGTGGTCGTCTTTTTGGTTTTAAGCGCACTTTACCGGACATAGAAATATCTTCTTCTTCATATGTATTTAATGATATTTTAAATTCTTGTTCGACGTCCTCTTTTGTCTTTGTAGAACGTGGTCTAAATGTCACATTCTCCACTTCGGTAACTTCTTTGATATCCGGTCTAGATTTTTTCTTTGGTCGTAATTTACGTAAAGTAACATCTTCGTAAATTTCTTCAATTGGCTTTGGTGCTTTTTTCGGTGGTTTACGTTTCAAAGTAAATTCTTCAATTACTTCTTCAGGTTGTTCCACAATCTCCATTTTCCGAACAGTTAATTCTTCTGAAATTACATCTTCGATTTTTGGTGCTGGCACTTTTTTCTTTAACAATACATCCGTGGATGTCTCTATAATTTCTTCCACTTTCTTATCTTCGATGGGTTTTGTAATAGTTACTTCCGATATTTCTTCCGTTTCAATCACCTTTTTTCTTGGCTTAGATTTCAAAGTAACTTCTTCAACATCTTCAATCTTCTTTTCTACTACAGGTTTTTTAATTGTAACTTCATCCGCGACTTCTTCAAGAATTTCTTTTTTCGGCTTCTTCAATACTACTTTTTCGGAAACGTCTTCTGATATTTCTTTTTTCTCCTTCGGAATGGGTTTCTTTACGGTGATTTCAGCAGCAGCTTCCTCAGTGACCTGTTTCTTCTTTGGTTTCTTTTTTAACGTAACTTCTTCAGTGACTTCTTCGA
>NW_011967041.1:0-4158 GCF_000949405.1 Vollenhovia emeryi | reverse complement strand
CAGGTTTTTTCTTTGGTTTCTTTTTCAACGTAACTTTTTCAGTGACTTCTTTGCCATCTTCTGTTCTTTCTTCGATAACCGGTTTTTTAATCGTCACTTCTTCAGCGATTTCTTTCTGAAGGGAATCTTTTCTCGGTTTCATTAATGTTACTTTTTCAGTGATTTCTTCTGGTATATGTTCTTCCTTCTCTGGAACTAGTTTCTTTGTTTTCTCCTTAATCTTTTTTGGTTTTATCTTCTGCTTTACTGTATCTTCATCAGTAATGTCTTTGGGCATCTTTGGAGCGTCTTTTTCCTTCGTTGGATATTCTTCTGAACTTTCTTGTTCAGGTTTATCTTTTTTCCAGCCTTTTAAAGTTATTGTTTCAGGCTCATCTTCCGGTTTTTCTGAGGTTGGTATTCGAAACCTGACCTCGGGTTCCTCCTCGGGCTCATGTGGCTTTGGTATGCCCTTTATTAGAGGGATTTGCTCGATATCTTGTTCAGGTTTCTTTTTCTTAGATGGTTCATATGGCTTTGAGACAGGTTCGATTTCCGGTTTCTTGGGCGTTTCAAATTCTTCAGGTATATATTTTTCAATTTCTGGACTATCGAATTCTGTTGGTTTAAATTCATCAAATGTTAGTGTTTCTTTAGGTTTATCTTTCTTTTTCTGAAGCGTATCTTCTAGAGATTCTTCTTTTGTAGGTTTTTGTTTAGTTTCTGTTACTTGTTCAGGCGTTTCTACCGATATTTTCTTTAGTTTAACATCTTCCGGTACAATTTTAGCTTCTTGTTTTATTTCACCCTTACCAATAATAAGCTTTTGCGGTTCTTTGGGCGTTTCTTGGGATTTTTTGGGTGTACGTTCATAGATGGATTTATCCTCTATTTGTTCCAAAGGAACTTTCTTTAATTCTTCGAATTCTTTATCTAATTTCTCTAATTCAGTTATGTCTTTCTCTGATATTTTAGGCTTTTTGTACTGCTTCTTGATAATTTTTAATGCTTCTTCTGTGTTTCTAGATAAAATGCCGGCTTGTACGGGATTCTTTTCCATATAAGTAATTTTTGGCATCTGTAGTTCTGTCGGATAGTCACCGATAAATGTAATTCTACTTCGTAACATGATTTTAGGGAAAATTGGTTCCGTTATTGCTTTTTTCTTAATAATTGGTACTTTTTTCAGCTTAATTGTACCAAATTGAACTTTTTCTTGGAATGGTTCCATATATTGTAGTTTTGTAGGTTTAATTTCTTTTCTTACTATCTTATGTGGAATCAACTTTTGAACAGATTCAGGTAATATTTTCTTTTCCTTCTTTTTCGTTGGTTCCCATTGAATTTTTTCTGGCATTGGCTCTAGTACAGGTCTTTCGTACTCAGGTTCTACCCATTCTTCTATATCTGTTTTGACAGGCTTCTTCTTTTTCTTCACAACTTTCTTTTCTTTCTTTTTCTCGGTACTTTTAGGTTTTTCTTCTACAGTGGTCACAATTTCTTCTTTCGGTTTTTCAAATTCCTTTGTTTCTTCGGGACGTATTGATGTTACTTCCTTTAATTTGTCCTTTGGTTTTTTCTTGATTAAAGTATCATCCATTTTAGTTTCTGGAATTACTTCTGCCACTTCCTTAGTTTTTACTGCAACTTTATCTATTTTTGTCTGTTCCATCTTAGGTTTGACAGATATTTCTTCTATCATTTTATCTTCCTCTTGAATTACCTCTTTTTTAACTGGAGTTAATTCTTTCTCTTTTTCTTCCTCAACATCAATTCTCACAGGTTTTACTTCTTCTTTCTCTGTTATTTTACCATCTGTTACAGCAGGAGTAACTCCAGTAATCTTAATAGTTTCTATTGGCGCAACACTTGTTTCTGCTTCTTTTTCAATAATTATTTTTTCTGTAACAAATTCTTCAGGTTTTATTTCTGTTGTTACTTCCAAAATTTCAACACTTTCTTGTAAAAGTATATCCTTTTTAGCTTTTTCCTTTGTAGGTTTCTTTATTTTTATATCCTCCACTGCTTCTTCTGGCCGATCTTCCTTCACTTCTGTAGCTTTTTTGTTAACAAGTGGCATTTTCTTTATGATTACATCTGCTGATTTTATATTTTCATCCGTCTCTTGTGTAGGAATGATTTGCTCTTCTTGTGGTGTTTTACCTTTATCTAGTTCACTGGTTGTAATTTCGGAAATAATTTCTGTAGTTTTTATTCCTTCATTTGTAATTATTGTTCTTTCCGCTTTTTCTTGGATTGGTCTTTCTGATGTAATATCTTCGACAGTTCCTTCTTCAACTTGTTCACTTGCATATATTGGTTCACCCTTTGTTGGTACTGTTTTCACAATGACTTCTTTTATACCAACTTGTGACTCCTCTTCTTTGACTGGCAGTATTTTTTCTTTTATTGGTTTTACTTTTTCGAAGAAATCTTCGGTGGAAGTGTCTGAAATTGTTTCAGTAACATTAAGCCCTTCTTTTGTTATGATAGTTAATTGTACTTCTTCTTCTTTTGGTTTTTCTCCATTTACTATTTCCCTAGTAGTTTCAATAGTAATTTCTTCTTGAACAGGAATAGTCTTTGTCTCTTCCTGTAAAATTTTCTTTAATGTGGGTTCTTCCTTTATAATTTCGTGCACGGCAGCTTTTTCTGGTGTAGTCTTATCATCTGGGAATTTAGTAATGGATGATTCAGTTAAGATTTGTGTAATTTCGATACTTTCTGTAGGAGAGAATATGGTTCGAGCTTGTTCCATATCTGGTTTTTCTAAAATAATTTCTTCAAGAATTTCTTCGGGTATATTATCTTCATGAGATTTTACTTTTTTTCTCTTTATTCTCTTTTTGGTTGGTGTTTCAATAATTTCAGTTATTTCTTCTTTCTCTATTATTTCACTTTTTGCCACTGGTTTCTCAATAGTTTCTAATTCTGTAATCATAACAGTTTCTTCTCTAGCTTCCACCATAGATTTAGCCTTTTCTTTCTTTGGCATATCCATTTGAATTTCCTGTACAATTTCATCAAGAACATCAGTAGTTTCTATCACATGTTTGTTTTCTTTAATTGATTCTGTGATTGGCATTTCAACTACTTCCTTTACTTTTATCTCCTCGATTTCTTTAGGGCGTTGTTCCTTCTTCTTCGGTACTTTCTTTGTTTTAGCAATTTTCTGTATCGGCTTTTCAGTGCTCTCTTTTTCTTCGATAATAGATATTTTCTCTTCTGGTGCTTTCTTGACATCAATTGTCGTAATTTCCACCGAGCCTTCTTCATCTATAAGAAGTTGAGCCTTTTGAAGCTCTGCTTTTTTAATCACAATTTCATCTACAGCTTCCGCAGGTATATTGTCAGATAATTCTTCTTCCTGTAAGAATATAATAAAAATATGAAATATGCTATAATATATAGACTAAAAATGTTAACTAAAATATAAACTAAATGTTTCTATTTTATCTCACCTGATATATTTCATCTTTGGTACCTAAAAGACAAAAATAACAAATCAGAAAAAGGATACATAATAGAAAACGCTTTTAAGGAATGATTGTATTATAATATGTAGATTAAAGAGTGTAGTACTATTAATATTGTGTACGATATTAGTATAAGTAGATAATCAATAGTGGACTTATTTTGTTTCTTTCCAATTTTCATTTAAAAATCATTGTTGAGAGTTTCCGTCAGAACATGATACAGAAAAAAATGTACGTTTTAACAAGACGTAAACAATACTGAACATAAAATGTAAGAACCAAACTTACCTCCTACAATCTCTTTATTGACTTTATACTTTATCAATCCATCGTGTTTTTTTACAGGTTTATCATGTATTTCTGGTGTTGTGTCTGCATGAAGATAATTTGTGGTTTCTATCCCCTGTTCCCCTTTATTTTCATTGCTGTCTGTCGTATGTTCAAGAATTAAGTGTTTGGTAATTTTCTTTTTAGCGGCATGTTTTGGTACCTCGTCTTGGATTATTTTTCCAATCACTGTCACTTGCTCACTCACTTCTTTCTCTTCAAGAGACTTTGCAAATTCGTGACGTGGAACGGGAAGAACCGTTTCTTCGACAATTTCTTCCACTGGTCCTTCTATAACTGTTGTCGCAGGTAATTGACCTACTTCTTCTACGGTTATTTCCTCCGTCATCTGCTGTTTCTGTCCCTTTCGTTTAAT
>NW_011967040.1:152988-156564 GCF_000949405.1 Vollenhovia emeryi | reverse complement strand
TATTCGAGAAGCGGGAGACGCGCATGCCCGTCGATCCACGTGGCCGGATCGAGGGATCGCACCGTCTCTCGCCCTCTTTCGTTCTGGAGCCACCAACGGGAAAAGTCGTGTTGCTTCAGTCTGGTCTCTTATCTCACGGCCCAGGATAAATCTTTTGTGTGCCAGGAGATTGGTTTATGATATACGCACTGGGCGATCGCATCTAAGACAAGTGAGGAAGACCGACTCAGAGGAGCCTGACAATATTGAAGGACGGTTCTGTGGCTCCAGAGCGGGAGAGAGAGCCTACGTGGGACACCTTATGGAACGCCAGATGAGTAACTTCCGATTACTCTTATAGTTATAATTGATCAATATTGTATCATATTCCATTATAATTAAACTGTATTTTCTGGTTATTGCATAAGTGTTCAGATCGGGGAAATCTTTATGTGAGCGAACGACGACGGAAGATTGTGACTTCTTTGTATTTATGTATTATTGTAGAATTCGACAGCGGTTTTAACTCATATAAGAAGAAATTAAAATTTTATTAGAATTGATATTGCGCTGTACTTGAATCCCCATGCTCGCTTGATCCTCGATCTCTCATTAAAGGAATAATTTAAGAGAAATAAAGAAAGAATATCCTTACAATATACAGGGTGAGTCATTCCACATCCGACAAAATTTGTGAGAAGATAGAACGGATCGAGATGAACAGAAAGGCTCTGTAACATCTTGCAATTTTCGCAATAGTTAATTAATTAATTATTAAAAAGTAATTAATTATTAAAAATCGTTGTTTTAGGCCGGCCTACCGCCCAATTCGAGCGCGTAGCGAGATGTGATCGACCGGCGGTCGATATTGCCATGCGCACGGAAAGTTGTTTATCGCATTCGCCAACAGTTGGAGACCCTGTAATCAGAGACTGGTCATAAAAGAGTTTGTCAAATTCCTGCGAGTGAGAGAGAAACATAGGCTACCTCACTTTTCTACGTAGAATCGGTAAAGAATTTACCAGCACTCCTTTGTCGCTAAGTTGACATTATAATAAATATCATCCACGCTTAAGATTCACCCACGAAACTGAATCACACAACTTTATTCCTTTCCTTGACGTGAAACTAATTAAAGATGACAACGACAAAATTTTGACTAACTGGTACCAAAACCAACCTTCTCTGGACGATATGTGAATTACCTTTCTAGCCACCCATTTAACTATAAAATTAACACTATCATTAATCTGGTTGACCACGCAATTTTACTTTCGGACAAAATATACTGGAGACAAAACATTGACCTTGTTAAAAAAATTCTAATTAATAACTCCTTTCCTAGCAAAATTATCAATAAACACGTTAATATCAGACTCAACGAGCTAAAGAGACGAGGTACTGTTCCAAATGACTCCACGACACCTTCCAAAAAAAGTTTTGATCCTAAAACAAGCATCATCCTCCCCTACATTAAAGGATTGACGGAAAAAATAAATAAGAATCTAAAAAAGACGGGTTTAAACACTGTATACACTGTCCCAAAAAAGCTGGACAAACTTATTAAAAAAGGCAAAGATCAAATATTAGGTGTACAAAAACGTTCTGAGCTTTAGATTTCATTCACAACCGAAATAACAATTTAAATTTTATATATCATCCCGCTCTTTTGCGGTTTTAAAGCGTTGACATTTGGCCTTCTAAAATGCCATACGGTTTGGCGTTTGATGCACATAATCTCAAAAATCAGTAGTGTTCACGATGGCAATAACAAACGAGCATATTCGATTTTCCATCTACTTCGCGTTTCATCTGAAGAAAAATGCTGCTGAAGCCACTGCAATGATTTGTGCTGCATATGGAGAGAACGCTGTAAGTCATACTACATGTAAAAGATGGTATCAAAAATTTCGCCAAGGAGATTTCAGTCTTGAAGATTTTCTCTGTATCTGGTGAGATTGGAAAGGTTTATTGCATTACGAGTTGTTACAACCGGGTGAAACAATCATGACGGACCGTTACTAACAACAATTGACCAATTTGAGCGATGAATTAGAAGAAAAGAGGCCATTTACTGGCCAAGGGAGTCGTAAAGTGATCTTGCTTCATGACAATGCTCGACCACATGTTGCAAAAGCGACTCAGGACCATATCTTTGCGTTAGGCTGGGAACTTCTCCAGCACGCGGCGTATAGCCCAGACATGGCGCCTTCCGATTACTACCTATTCCGGTCGCTGCAGCATCATTTGGCTGATACACATTTTGTGAGATTTGAAGAGATACGAAAATGCATTGATGACTTTATCGCTTCGAAGCCAGTGAGCTTCTATCGTCAAGAAATTCGCAAGCTACCCGAAAGATGGCAAAAGGTCGTTGATGCAAACGGGGAATATTTCGCTGCTTAATATTTTTTTGTTTGTTTTTGAATGAAGATTGAATTTTACAAAAAAAAGCTCAGAACTTTTTTTGTACACTTAATAAATTGGGATAAAAAAAGAGAAGTCATCTACCATATTAAATGCAACGACTGTGAAGCCTTGGAAGCCTCTTACATTGGACAAACTAAACGACACCTGACTAGAATTAACGAACATAAAAATAACATCAAGAAAGATGAAAGATGTCACTCTGTGGTTAGCAAACATCGTGTATCACACGACTACGATTTCGACTGGTCGAAACCAAAAATCTTACATAACGAACGCATCAGAAGAAAAAGAGAAATAGCGGAAATGTTTTTTATCAAAAAGACCAATGACACAATTAATTTACAAACAGACACCGAAAACCTAAATGTCCCTGATGGAAAAATTTTGCTGAAAACGTAATGAAATTTGCTGAAATTTGGTTGAAAATCTCTTGCAATTGACCCAATTTTATTATCATTTTAGCAATTTTTCATTAAAAAATTTATTTTCAGTGAAATTCTGTAAATTTCATAATATACAACATTTCAAATTTTTTTTCACTAATTTTTAATATTAATTAACTTTCATCTAATTTCACAGTATTTCATTGAATTTCATAACGAAACTTATGATTTATTTTGAAATGGTTTCAACAAGTTTCCAATCCAGGGATCCAGGGATCAACTGTTAGTCCAAACATGGACATTGGCTACGTAGTTCACATCCACGTTTTCGATGTCCACAGAGGACGTGTATCACCACAAAAACTTAAGGGGATGCTGGAGTGACTACTATACCCCGACACTTTTTTCTATTAAAATAACTTTTAATTGGCTTTATAGAATTAAAAAATTCTTGCCCAGAATTAAAGTACGCACAAAAACGAAGAGAGGGCTAGTCGTCTTCATACCAGAAACAAAAAAATAAATAATTAGAATTGTCACTTGACGAGAATATTTGCTTATTACAACAATTCTACAGTTTATAGGTACAAAATGAGACCAGAGACCCCTAGGGACAACATTTCAGAACAATATCGTGCAATTAGAAGTAAGATTGAAGGCCTAAAAAAATAGATATTGTAATAGAAAGAAGTTGTACATGAAAATTTAATACAAGGAGCCATATTGCGTTAGTAGTAGCTGCCGGATCTTGCAAGAGATGGCGCTGCAATCATTAGACGAAGAC
>NW_011967040.1:141216-151110 GCF_000949405.1 Vollenhovia emeryi | reverse complement strand
AACTTAGGTATTAAGTAAGAAAAATGTTCAATAATTTTAATTTAATTTAATTTTTTATTTTAATTTTTAATTTTAATTTAATTTAATTTTTTATTTTAATTTTTTATTTTAATTTTTTTTTAATTTTAATTTTTTTTTATTTAAAGGGTGGATACATGACCTATGTGCTGGGGTTGACAGCCATAGAAAGAAATATATTTGTGATATCTGTGTCCAATCTTAATAATTTTCTAAGTATTTTGTTTTTTATGAGTATAATCTCATTTTATTTTCTGTGTTATTTTAGTAATTAGGTTCGACTTTGTAACTAATAATCAAAGAAAAGTTGATCTCAGTTTGTAATTTTAAGTTGTTCACGTAATCTCTGGTTATTAAGTATTTTTCTTTAAAGTTTAATATATGTTCACTAATATCTATTTTCTAAGTACGACTAAGGCTATAGGTGGTACGAATTAGGCGACTAGGCGCCTTAATCGTACCGAAAGTATATTTTTGAAAAACGTTAAAATAACTTATTTTGATAAAAGATTTCAAGTTTCTGTGATTTTTAATTAAAAAGCAACTAAATAAAGATTTAGTAGATGCAGAAGATTTTGTTTTATTTCAATTGCACTGAATATTACAGTATTATTTCTTTAAGGGGTACGACTTAAGAAACCTTACCCTATACATATTTATAAGTTCTACATTTTACTGTTAATTAAAGTAAACATTAAATTCTTTTTTTAAGTATACACATGTATATAGCGAATAAATTATTGAATAATGACTCATATTACATTATGTATATTAGAAATGGTAAAATTAAGAATAACTTCTTAATTTTACTTGCTACTATAAAGATTTTGGTAAAAAGACAAAGTAAAATATAACAATTCGCAGTAGATGCAAACCAATTGTTTCGTGAATTATATTTAGCACTGTGTTACCGCGAGTGATAAAACCAGTTTCCCACATAGTTATCTCGCGTACTACAAGATGGCAAAGGACATTCAGTTACTCGTACGAACCCTCAATCAAAGTAAACTGAACTTCAAATTAAAGACAAAATTAGCCTAATATTTTATATGAAGAATATTAATACAAACTTTTCTAAAGGAGTAAAAATACAAATATCTGGCATTTATATTAATCTCACAACATTAGGTATCTTAAATTAACAAAGTAACCCGTGTAACGTAAATTACTTGGAAGACCCTATTCGTCAGTTACTTGAATAGAAACGTATTTTAAATTACGAAGTAAAAATATTCACATGTTAATTATTTCGTCAATAAACTTCTACTATTGAGACGTATGTAAGTAACTCAATTTACAAAACATCAGTTGGAAAATTTGATAATACTGCTTTACGTTCAATTAACAACATAATTTAATGTCTCGCAAGACCACACTCTTAAAAATCTATTATTGCAATCTGTTGAAAAGATCTTCAAGGACGTAATCGTAGGCGTCAATTAATCGAGCATCGGAAGCGGGAAATTTCGTGGAAAGTGGTACACGTAAATATTACGTAATTACTAATGACGAGTACGACTTTAAACGCCGACAAGAACTGCCGGTGTTCGGCTGACTTTTCGGCTGACAAGATACGCGCGAGGATGAGCTCGCGGTACACCTCGATGTCCCTAGCAGCAGGGGGCTCCCTCGATTGAAAAAGGGACAACCGATAACGGCATGAAGGGTAGATGAAATGGAGGTTCGTTTACCCCTGGTATGGAAGAGTCACCCCCGTCCTCATCGATCCTCATCCTCCGCCTTCTCTCCACAGTCGTCTCTCTCCGCGCACTTCTCCTCCCCCTCCCCCTCCTCCTCCTCCTCTCGTTTCCCCAACATCCCCTCGTATTTTCCCTCAACTGCCGTCACTGCTTCCACTCTCTGTCTTTCTCTCTCCTCGCCCCTCTTTTTCCCCCTTCGTCGCTTCTCGTCGTACCCTCTTTATCCTCCGACGTTCACTCTTTAAGCCTTCGCCCGCGTTCTTCCCCATCCCTCCGCTCTCCCCCCCCCCTCTTCGCCCTCACCGCCGCCTTGTCAGCCTCGCGAAGAAATTCACTTTCGCGAAAAAAAAGGGAAAAAGGCACGAAAAATCAATGCGCCGCGCCGATTGGCCGCGCACGGCCGGGCTCGCGTCTGCATTCGTTCGCGGCGCGCTCGTGGGCGTGGCTTAAAGATGAGCTCTCGCTGTGTCATCGCTTATATTGATCCTACCCTACGCCACCCGGTGTGTACGCAGCACCCGCCGACGCTACACCCACACGAGGGGGGGCCCACGGCTGCGCCGCGCCGCATCGGCCTCGCGATGCGTCCGCGGCCGCCGCGACGCGTCCACAGGCGAGATCGCGAGCGTGCACGGTCGGGGTGCGCATAGCGCCGCGGCACCTGCGTGCATCACGCGTGTATGTACGTACATACACGGGGGTTGTATACGGGGTGGTCCGAAAAAAATGGGATCCCGTATCGATCGCCTCCAGCTTAATTTTAATGACTTCGCGTATCGTCATTGCCGGCATTAAATTTCAGGTTCATCTACGAGTTGTGTCCATGAAGGAGCTTTAAATCGCTCCTTCTAAAATGCTTCGTACGTTTATTTGCAAAACTTCACAATCCGTGTATGTATAATCGGTCGCGTTTACTAGCACAATTGAATTCGCCACAATTAGTGACTGAATGACGTATCGACTGACGGACGCGTAGCTCTTCTTTTCTCAATCTGTTCTCAACGAATATTCAATTCGATATGTAGCTCAAGTTTCTTTTTAAATAATTTAAACAGGCAGGAACGCTTGGGCATTTCTATAAAGTACATTATATGATGTATTCTATAATTATAGAAACGTTTAGCCATTCGTGCCTGTCTGCGTGCATAATGTAATCTTAATAATGTAGACATGCGCACAAATTGGCTTACTAGTACAAAAAGAGATTAAATTTTCGCAAAGAACAGGATTTCCGTTTGCAATAGAACTCTCACGCTGTTCTGTCGCGGAAAAGGGTGTAATTTTGTTTATAAACGCTCGACGTCTATCTCCTCTGGATCACCCTGTATACATTCCGTGCGCACACGCGCATGAGACCGCGGTTGCGTATAGAGAAATTACGAATACACGTACGCGAGGTGACATTTGCGTATTTGCATAATGGATACGCGAGCATGTGTCGCGCGTTAAAATGCCTGACAGGGTTCTTCGCGAACAGGAAGGAATCGCGCTAATTTAATTCGTTCCGGGAAAAGGATCCTTATACGCGAATTCCGCGCGTATTTCTTCATAATCCGGATCCATTCGCAGCTAATTTTCCAAAGTTGATGAGAATGCAGCGTAGCCGTTTTTCCTAGAATAATATACATTTTTACGTTTTGTTTGTTCATTGCGCGAGAAAATACTTGCGATAACAATCACCGAAGGACAATTCTGAAAAGTTGTGCGATAAAATAAAATAATTATAGAATCATGGCGGAGATGTTACTTAAGTAAACGCACAAATTCGTATAAAATGTGGAGGCTAAAAGTATACCTTGTATTACGTAATACTGTATTATTTTACATATAAATATGTTATTTAATTATAATATATTTTACACATGTATCATTTAATTATAAAATGCATCATAAATTGATGTTTATAAAGAAATGTTTATATTCTCACGAAAGGCGTTCTTACAATTTATTATTGCCAGACGTCACTTCTGTCACGATGGCGCTAATAAAACCGTATAAAATCAAATGTAAAATGCTCCACACGAAACGAAGAGGAAATAATGCGCCGGGGACGCGTACGAAAAGAGAATTTTTGGTGTGTGAATGAATCATTAATTGAATCCTGAATTATCGAATTGCGGAATTTCGAGGTCGATAGAAACGAAGACCGCGCGCGAGAGAAATCCGCGTGATTAATTTATCCGCTAGATACTCGCCTCATAATGGACGACTTATATATTTGGGTTAATGGTACCAGTTGGTTTGATGCCAGGATCCGGGTATATATGTCGTAAGAATTACGCGAGGATAAAAGTGTCAGTTATTTTCGAGAGCCTCGCACGAGCGCGATAACATAGCAAACACACGTGGCTCACTTTGCTCGATTCGATGAGTTGCCGACAGCGAGAAAAAATTATCGTTGACAATTAGAATCTATTAGCTTATTAACTTCTCGAAAGCATTTCGCGTAACAAACAAAATGGCACATTAATTCCTACGTTCATAATAATTAAACGGATCATTGCAAAACACTTAAAAAATTGTAATAAATTATTCTTCTGTACATATCGGCTTTAGGATTATTATTATACATATATGTATACATAGGATTATATTATATTTTTAGGTATACGCGCAGAAATACAATGGAATATTTAAAAAATGTCTCACGTCCTAATAATATTTCTTAATCCGCGATTAATTATCGGAAAGATTTTGTGTAAATATAAAAATTAAGTACGTAAATTTTTTGTATACGTATTCAATTTCCCAGACAAGGATAAGTGCGCCGAATTTTATAAATTGACGTTTTAGATGGATTCATATACATTTCTATTTTACAATCTAATCGACGGTAATCTAAGTTCCATGCCTCTAGCGAAAAATCGATTAATATCCGAATGTAGCAGCCGGAAACGGATGCAGTTCAAATATCTTTTCTGATGATCGATTCATTGAGACTTGACGAAGACTGACGGACTGTTAAAGACGATTAAAATAAAGCTCATATAAATATGCGCGCATAAATAACGACGCTGTGAAAGGACCGTAGAAATTTTGTATCTCCAATCGAGCGAGAGAGATTAGATTTAATCTTACTTGCGATTCGAGGCGACCAACGGAAAGATAAACGGATAATGTAAATGATATGACATGGCCGATAAAAGCTGCTGATACGCCTTCCGTTACCCGACAATTATTTCATTAGCAGAGTATCTTCCTGGATTAATGCTCGGTCGATACGATTTTTGCCCAGTGATAACGCTTGCCAATATCGTTCCGTGTCGCGGCAGCGTGAGTTAGACTTGCTGCCGCGGGGAACAAAGTTATGGCTAAGTCAGTTACGATCAAGACTGCGGAGCTTCATACGACGCATAATAAATATCCTTAGCATCGAACTTTTGTTTCGTGTCCCTTTTATCCGGTCTAGGAATCCTTTAGGAACGGATCGGCATAATCGGTTACGTTTTCTATTGCGCCGGCCATTTGTTTCAAAACCGGAAACAAAGGGAGAAAGAAGATAGTCGGAAATAGTCCAATGCTACAAGTACTTCCTTTAAAAAAAGAAGAAGCAGAACGCTTTGAAGTATTTGCGGCATGGATTACACTTCCGCATTTGAAGCAAATGGCGTTGGTTAATCCGATCCCTTCCTAGAGGCAGTGATGTGCCAGAAATGAGACGCGGCCCCGCCGAAGGGGTTCACACACGCCAACCAGCGTCGCGCTCAACGCACACAGACGTGGCTCTTCTTTGTGTGAGTATCCCATCCATCTCGTGTCCGACGAGGCCGCGTCTCATTTCTGGCATTACTGCCTAGAGGATCCTTAATCCGGTCTATCACAGAACACAGGGATTTTCGCACGAATTTACGCTACGATTTGTTTCTCGTGGAGGGTATTTACGACCCTTTCAAGTCAACGCGAATGATCTTCCGATCGTCTAACGACTATTCTATCGAGAAATTATTAAAGGCAGAGATTATTATTAGTTGCAGAGAGCATTAATAAATCGCAGAGATAATCAACCATCGCTTGGTGCAAGATGGAAGAAAAAAAATGCTTTGAAACATCTTGTATAAAACGCAATCTCTCCTGTCCGCCTATATGGATGCGTAGGAGCGAATCAAATTTTCGTGCCGCCCGTCGTTGTCGGTGCATTTAAACGCAGCGTGCAATCGACTCTCGGACTTCAGGAGGCGAGCGTAGAGGCGGACGTGCGCGAAACAAAACAAGGAAGGGATGAGTTATACTGTGGCCGTTTTGATGGATTAATTCGCAAACCAAACGGAAGGTTGCATGGACCGACTTCGACGTTATCCGCTTTATTTTTCTCGTTAAACTGGCAAGCATTGTAAAACGACCAACCGAACTGCTCATCGGTCTGTAAAACACGTTGGATGCGGGTGTCTATCGTTGATTTTTATGCAACTAGACGTGGCAGTATAACAATGATGACACGATCGACGAATATCGCATGAGAGGAAATTTAGGAAATTAGGTCTCTTTACAGATCTATAGTAATAAATAATTTTGTATTCCGGAGAAAAATTGTAACGACAATTTGCAATGGCGAAATGCAAACGTGAAGTCTCTTGGTGATATATTAGAAAATGCAGGACTCTCGATATCTAATAATTTTCTTTGCTTTTCCGCACGATTGCTGCAATCTGTATTAATATCGTAAAATATGACTTTCTTTATTTGGTTATCATTTATAATGGAGGGCTTTCAAATTATATGCTGGATGTCGCAAGAATTTCGTCGGGATCTCTAAATTAAGGAAACTTGCAGCGACAATTTACTTTAATTAATAATTTGCCAGCGAATCCATTATCTAAGATAATCCACTCTCCACAGGAATATTCGTTATTCATAACATAGTTTTTCGTCGCTATGCGTATAACCGTGTGCAAATGCATGACGTACGTAAAATAATTCCGACGGAAAGGTCAAACATATAAATTTATGAAAAAGACCGCTAAGAATTATAATTCCGTTTAATAATAAGAAAAGATACGCGTTTCGCGCGACTGTAATTTCATCGCTATTCTGCGACGAATACGCAAAATCGACTTTTTCTCAGGCGCAGACATTTTTCGTGTCATAATTAATTAAAAGACAGAGTAAGTTGAGCAGAAAATTAGATTGCTGCACCAACGTTTCTCAAAGTTACGCCAAAGTTGCCTTGGCACTTGGAGATGTCGCGTTTACACCAGGAAATGGGACATCTCAGTCGATGGCGATGGCGCACAATGATCTCGACCATGTGTGCCTTAGTCACGCTGACATATGGCAAAGTCATGAAGCCACTAGGTGGTCCGCAGTATATTACTTTACCTGTCGCCATCCGTGCTCGTGGGGGGTAGCGCTCAAGGCTATTTGTACGACAACAAGGGCTGTTTTTGCGCTGCCCTAAGAGACTCGTAAAGTACCTGACATTCTGGACGATATATTCCATACGTTGAATATCTGTACGGACGCAAATATATATATATATACATATATCTCAATATACATTTGTCTTTATTCATTATGCTCGCGCTTGTCAGCGGCATTCAGCAGTTTTCCATCAGCTTTTACCTTGGTCTCTTTATTGACCGGAGGATAGCACTCGAGGCTGTTTGTACAATAGGGATACAATGTGAATATCTGGTCTTGCATAAAGAAAGCCGTAAAACACCGCCGTTCTTCGATATATTCAACACAACGATGAATATCTGAAAGGAAAAGTATCTCAGTGCGGAAAAGAGCCACGTCTCAGTGAGCACCAACTAACAATTGTGTAACATATCAATATTATAATTTCCCACTCAACAATGTAAATAAAACATAATACATGTTGTACATAACATCGCATTGTTGGGTAGGAAATTATAATATTGGTATTATGTAACTGTTAGTCGGATGTTTACCGAAATTTGTAATTTTTTATTTAGCGGAAAACAAAATTAAATTACAACATTTTCTGATTTTGGGGAATTTAGTTTCGTGTTTTCTGCCGACAAATTTTTGTTGTGATAAGTTCTCTCGCGACATTCCCGTACATACACGTCTCCGTATCTCTCTTCGTCGTTTTAAATAAATATACACATCTGTAATATTCTAAAGAATTCTTCCATTGACCGTTTCGAGCACTCGGGGACATCTATTGCGTACGTTGAAGAAAATGATTGTGAAAAATTTCTTTAAAATAGCAATAAAATATTATAATTACAAATTGTAAAGCAATAAACTTTTTAAATTTAGAAATATTTAGATACTAACAGCCGGTCACATTAACAAAAAAATTTTTTTTAACTAAGTAGATTTACTTAAAATTATTTTTTAATGAATTAAATATTTATTCTATTTAAATGAAAATATTATATTAAGTAAATTAATTTAAATCATTACATTTTCTACAGTCAAATAAAGATTTCATGAGATATAGAATACTATTTATTAAATGAAATAATTGTTTTTGTTATACATAGAAATCCAATTTTCTTCGCTGTGAAAATTACATCTTAGTAAACATTTTATAGAGTTAAAATAAAATTTTTTCAATTAAAAATTATCTATTCCTTGATATTTAAGAAACACTTAAATTAAAGCAACGCGTGTTTTAATTTGTTTGTTATTTTTTTAATTTAAGTTAATAAGCTATTGGGAGCCACCTAATGAATAATTTTCTTGAGTAAAATAATATTTTTCTGGATTAAGATTTTTTTTATCAGTGCACTGCTCTTAGCCCTTTATTCATTTAAAATTTGCGTTTGTCACATTTGAGCCATACAAATTTTCGTTAATTCATTATAATTATATTAGCGTGATTTTCAGGGAATGTGAAACAAGAGAACAATGGATGTGGGTATTATCAGTTGGGGGTATAGCTCAGTGGTAGAGCATTCGACTGCAGATCGAGAGGTCCCCGGTTCAAACCCGGGTGCCCCCTCAAGATCGCTTTTTTTTCTTCGCTTAAAACTTTTTTTTCGTTTCATTGCGTTGTATTGCTTCTTCTCTTTTGCAGAGCAGTCGCGCTATACCGGATTCCTCTTTTTTAAGAGCAAATGCTCAGCAATTAAGAAAGAATACGAAACTAGTGAAATTATCAATGAGTAACTATTAGCCTTTCAGTAATTATTTATTTCTATTCTATTTTTATATATATCTTGTTACATTAATAATTTATGATTATGTTATATTGAAAAAGTAACATCACACATGCTCGAGAAAAATATAGTTGTATTATTTTGGCCAGCAAACAGAAAGATATAAAAGCTATTTCACGTAAAATACGTAATTAAAAGAGATTCGTAGTCAGTTTTTATTTGGATTCTCGAAATAAAGGGAAAAGAGGGGAAGAATAGAAAAGGAGGGGGAATAAAACGTTAATTCTTTTCAGTTTTATTCCTCCCTTTTTACTTCCACCCGCGATTTTCGAGGGATAGTCGCTCCGCATCGCTAGACGGGACTTGACTAGATGCCGGAGCACATGCTGCGGAATAAAGTAACGCGTGGATGTCGAGAGAGCGATGAAGGATAAAGCGGTGAAGCATGATACACCACCATAAAGACCTGACAAGAGAAGAGAGGGCCATCGGTTAATCCGCAAGACTGCCGACCGCGGAAGATGAATGTTCGATGTGCAAACCACCTGCTTTGACGGCAAGCGTTAAATCCGTAAAACCCCACTAAATATTCGCCGAATCTGGGAAACGCCCGCAGTGCTCGGTTGGGACGATCAGGCCAATTGGCAGGCCGCCAAATGAAATGTATATCCGACATAAGTCTCCCTACATCCGCGCACACGGGCCTTTTCACGTAGAACTTCTCAGAGCTTTACCGTAACGCGAAGAATCCGTGTATATCGCTCATGGTAATGACGCGTATCTTTGCGTTTTAACGCATTATAACTATATTAGCATACTCTCTATGTGTATAATATTTAATAATATAAATGTTCGGAGACAGCCATCGTACAATATTTGTATCGAGAAAAACTTTGAGGAAAACTTTTCGATACAATTCAAAATTGAAAAATTGACAACTAATTTCTTAATAGACTGATTCAACTATTATACAGGGTGAGTTATAACATTTGTCCACGAGCTCGTGAGAAGGTAGAACGGATCGAGATGAACAGAAAAGTCCTGAAACATTTTGCAATTTTCGCAATAGTTAACGAGAAAAAAATTATCAAAAATCGTCGTCTTTG
>NW_011967040.1:129276-139124 GCF_000949405.1 Vollenhovia emeryi | reverse complement strand
GCACGGCGATCGATATTGCCAGGCGAGGGATGGGGACGCGAGACGCGGGAACGGCGACGTAAGCTCGCCGGCAACTGCGCGCTGGCCCCCCCTCGCCTGGCAATATCGATCGCCGGGCGGTCACATCTCGCTACGCGCTCGAATTGGACAGTGGGCAGGGCAAAGACGACGATTTTCGATAATTTTTTTCTCGTTAACTATTGCGAAAATTGCAAAATGTTTCAGGACTTTTCTGTTCATTTCGATCCGTTCTACCTTCTCACGAGCTCGTGGACAAATGTTATAACTCACCCTGTATACAGGCATGTTGCACTTATTTTTTTATCCGATTAAATAGAATAATTTATAGTGTAAGTATTATTGTAATGAATGCGCATTTAAACGAGAAATATGAGAGTGCAAAAGTGTCTGATAAAAAGAGATAACAGTATATTATTCCTTCTTTCTCTTGTTTTATCTCTTTTATTTATTGATGATAATTGGTATAATGATGACAATTTAATCAATACCAATAAGTCCGCAGAATGATGCACAAAACGTAGTAACAGTCACGGAACAAAGTAATGTAAAATATTAAGTACAGAATTTTCCATTGCGTAGGCAGGCCAACGAATTCTCAACGTTTTTTTTTTTGTTGTTTTCACTCGGCGCGGTATCGTACGACGATTAAGCGGGCCAACGAATTCTCAACGTTTTTTTGTTGTTTTTCACTCGGCGCGGTGACGTACGATGTTTTTGCGTCCCATCGTGTAGCTGAAGGTCGCCGCATTCTCACTCGCTCGCCGAACGTCGAGCCGGCAAGCAGTGACGGGAGTTGCTCCGTGCGTGGTATTACTTTTGCGTTATCGGTTTCCAAGACTCGATCGCGACGAATGCAGGGATAAAACGCTATTGATTTGCACATCTTTATCAGTAACAAGTAACGTTCCTGGATTAATTATTAAGTTTCTACAACTTGTAATGAGAAACGAAGTGCACGTTGCGACGGCTCTTTATCAACGTATACATAGATATTTCACGAGACTAACTCATCTAAAATATGAAGGTAAACCGTGGTACATTGTCGCGGTTACATCTCGTTTACGCACCGCGCTTTTAATTATCTATCGATTTCGTGTAATCTGTTCGCATTTTCGGGAAAAGAGAGAAATTTGTACGACTTCGGCGTTCACGCTGTAACTCGCTCTGTCGTTCGAGGATTAGATTGAATGACAAAGATTGTAAAATATCGTTTCGTTGCGGACTAATAATTACTTCTTTACCGCAGATTATGCTTCCAATGCTCGCGTTGTATATCGCCAATTCAAAAGTGATTTATCCATTAATAGTTTGAGTAATTTGTGTGACAGAAAGTCACGCGACATTTGTTAGTAATATTTCGTGCGTATTTCACATCGCGTACGGGAGTGCCCGAAATTTCGCGCGAACGATGATTTTCGCAAGCGAGTGTTGTGTTAGTGCAACAAGGAAATCGCAGAGGAGGAGGCGGCCTAGGAGGCATCGGGCAACGGCGGAAAAATGGTGAGGTAAGTGTCTTACACTTTTATGTTATTTATACTTGTGTAAAATAAAGTATCTGTTCTGTATTTTTATTTTATTTATTAAAATGATTCGAACGAGGATTCGAATAAGTGCTAGAGACAACAGCATACGTATACAATTTTGTGAGTTTATATTTAAAAGAAAGACTTTTTCAGTATTCTATATAATTATTTTTATAAATATCTATTTTAAAAAATATAAAATATGAAGTATATTTGATACATTAATTTCAATTTTACATGATTAGTCTATAATCATATGCATATTTGTATTGTTACAGTTTAACAGATTATACCTAGTTGACGATGTACAACTCTGCTGTTGCGAATCGTATCAGTGAGTGATAAATTACTCTTTATTTTAAAATGACGTTGCGCATACAATAACTTTTTTGCATGCATACAAATTCTTAAAAATATACAATGCTCAACTACAAACTGCGCTCACGAAGCGCGCGTTTTATCATTTCTAGTAAACTATAAAAGTGAGATGAGCAAACAGTATACATATTACAAACATAATTGTATCAATATTTTAAAATAATATTGCTACAACATTAGTAAAGTAATATTGTAAAATAATGTCTCTGCAATATCTGTGTAACATTACACTGCAATATGCAAAGTTTCAATATTGCAGCAATGTCGTTTCAAGCTTTTGTGTTGTATGGCAGTGCTTCACACGTTTTTTAAGACATTTTGAAAATGGTGATAAACTGAACCACGTCCCTGTTAAATTATTTTATGCATGTGTCAGTAACGTACGCGAACAGTTGGTAAAATATGTGCTTGTCGCATACGTTTTTCGACTTACTCAAAGTACACCAGAGAGCTTTCTTGTCTTGCTACGGAATTCGATATCGCGAAGTTACGATTTCATACCGGTCGAGTCCACCAGTTCAACTCAACGTGGCAGGTTTCGGGGAAACTTATCGGGATTGCATAAGTCAATGACAGATGTGATCGTGCTAATCCACCATTATCGTTAGCAATGATCAGCTCGATCCTGAATACGGCCCTTTGTATTCGGGCAGCTTAGGGATCGACGTCGGAATCGGGCTCAATGCTTTTTCAGCAATTGTATGAGTCACGGGGCTCGTGCGCCGCGATCTCGTTATGAATGAGATGAAAAATCATCGATATTTGGATTTCCAGTTGCTTTATTTTGCAATATAAAAATATACGCGTAGTCTATTTATCTGCACGGAGAGAATTTTCTCTTAAAATTTACCCTGAAAATCATGTAATCGTGAGACATCACATTTAGAAGAACTTTATGAGATTTTGTTGAAATTTTACCATACATTTTACTAGTAAACTGTATGGTAAAATTTCCAAAAACTCTTATAAAATTCTTCGAAATGATTTTCAGGATAAATTTCAAGAGAAAATTCTCTCCCCGTGTGTATTTGAGAATTAATCCCTTGAAAAGTCAAGTAGATTGTCAGCAAAGTTGTGTAGAAAATTTTTGTCACGTTTTCTCGGGACAATTTTCTATTTCTATAAACACTTTGTTCCTACACACACACACACACACACACACACACACACACATATATATTGTATATTAGATTTATTTATAACGCACAGAGCTTCATTAATCAATGCTCAAGAATATCTTCTAATTAGCCAATTTTTCTCAATTTTATTATCGATTAAGTTTCACAATAACTTCTGTTTTCGCGTTGCATGTCTCTGTTTATCTCCCTTTTCGCCAAACTCAGGATTAAATCGGAATAGAAGATGTATGGTCTTCTATTATCTTACAGTGAGATATATTTATTTTATGCTACGCGATTCTAAACCTCTGCCGCTTGAGAAGCAGCGGAGTGAATTGTAGAATAGATCAATACGGACGATGATCCTCCGTGGCTTACCGCGTAGTGCAGGATCAAACATTGGCGTCCTCGCTCCAACCAGCGACCAGGCAGTAACAAAGGGTCCATGTCCCTAAGGGGCTTCTGCGTTTTGTCCTCGGAGGATTGTCAGTTTTACCCTCGCCCATATTCAGGGGCTGAACACTTAAATTATTCATAAACAGTCAAGTGATTTGTAAAATATGACTTACTATTGTGCTCGACAAGTTTCTCGCTTAATTCGATTCGGTTCGGCGTTTCTGCAATTTGCATTTTGCAGATTTGTGTTTAAAACAATTAAATAAATTTTATTTAAAAAGAATTTATGAAAACACGAACAAAATTAAAATATATTACAAAAGAAATAATTCTAATTATTTTTTATGTTTGTTAATTCTTTTATAAATCTATGAACAATATCGAATAATTTTTATTAAGACAATTCTCACTTTTCTATTAAATAAATGTAACACAGTTTTTGTAGATTTTTTTATAACGATTTGATTAAAATTTGTTTAATATTATCTTTTAAATTCTAGACTTTTAATTGTTATAGGTTTATTTTACGTCTAATCGATGACAAAAGATATATAAAAAGTTTCAAATTTTAATTCACTTTTCAAACATTACATGATTATATATATTTTTCATTATCATCGATAACGAAACGAATGATATTTGTTTAAGATAACACACATATTGATTTAACAATATTAAATCTGAACATACACATTTATATTTCAATTTATTATATTACTTGTACGAGTACGTATATGATATATTTTTTGTTTTACATACATATTCTATTAAATTAGTAAATCCAAATACATTCAATCTGTAAATATCACAAGAACAATAATAAATATCAACGATGTAATAAATTACAAGCGCGCGACGTTCTGAGAACTTTATTGCTTTTGTTTTAAAATACAAAGTATGTCGCATATATAATTTACAATTCACTTTCCATGATGCATTTCGCACAAACGTGCTTATTTAAAATGCACGCAAATATGTACAAATGAATACCATTAATACTAGTATTTACTACGAGTATTTACATTTTACTTTTAACGACGCACTTTGCGCGGATACATCCCCGTGCGGGGCTGACATCGTATCAGTTAAGCCACCCCTAGCTAGCTGGTGATCTAATTTAATTGACACCATAATAGCGAGCCTGTATGGCCGTTAGACTCTTCGGGGCACACGGCCTTCGTGCCGAGGGATGAAAATATAAGGGCGGTTAGCCGGGGCGAGAGATGCGTGGGGCGAAGACAATTGAATTTCATGGGGGTTTGCCCGCTTAACTAGCTAATTGGTTTGTTCATGTTACTCAAAGTGTATAACTTTTCCTGCCGTGGCGCCGTGCCTGACCACTTTGTCCAGCGTGTTCGTTGATCCTCTCGAATTATACAATAATTGCTCGAATGATTGATTAATACTATATATACTTTAGAACATCTCTGTGTATGTGACAATGTCTGAAATGATTTCTGTGGCCACAAATTTGATTTATTTTAATACCCGACATTAAATATTGGAACAATTAGATATCAAATCAAATTTGTATCAGTTTCATTTAACATAGTGAAGCCTTAAATATATCTTAAACGTAATCTATTATTACAAAACTGAGAATACCAATGAATATTAATTATTACACCGTCACTATTAATAGCTGAAAACCCATTCCCTTTAGGGATCTCAAATAACCCGTTGTCAAATTCCACAATTTCCTCCTTTTGAATATCATTTTATTTGTCTTCTTTCTCTTTTAATTTGACGGATTTGCCTGGTTCTCTGACTACCTGAAAGGAAAGAGTCATATTTGCCAGAACGGTGTAATCGGTCCACGAGGAAAATCCGCTTCTGCGAAATGCCGGCGAGGTAAATGAATTCCGTCTCTCCCGCTGGTCTCCCGCAAGCCACGGCAAGAGAGAGAAACCGTGGACCCTTTACGGCGCTTTCATGAAGTGAATATTTAACTTTACGTCTTGCGGGTTAAAAATGCTGACCTGCAACGCGCGCGGCAGAGGTTTAAAAAGTTGCCGAAGCACGGCGGTAAAAGATAACGGCTTATAAAACTTCCGAAAGTTCCGTCCAAGTAGGTACACGCAGACCTGCCCGACGGAATTGTTTTCTCAATTAAGAAGTTCTCAGCGCTGTTGTACGACGCGCGATTCACGCTCGTGATTGCGAGTTAACCGCGTGGATCTCTCAATCGATCCGAGCAGACGAATGAAAAATGAGTAATTATATCGGTGATTATGTCCGTAAAAATACACAGAAGAAAAGAGGTCAGATCGACTCTTATATACTCGAGTTGACGCGTTTATCGTTTTGTATATACGCGACAATCTATCTATAATCTTCTTGGAAGCATTTAATAATCGTACATTCCAACAATATTACAGTCTTATTTAAATTAATACTACAATTGTCACTTCCAGAATATATGTATACATGTATTCTGGAAGTGACACTGTTATAACACTGTTATAATAGTGTTCGCCATTCATTTCTTGCGAGACATCGTAGACAATTATAAGGTTATCCTGTTGTTCCTGCAGTTTGGCGTAAACCAAAAGATAAAATGATGAAAATAAATTAGTAACCCGGTTCCAATTTTCAATCGGTACCATATCGCGTCATAAGTTAATCAAACGCCAAAGAGACAAATCGAGAAGTGGGTCAGGTCATCTATATGTTAATTATTGTATCGCCTTTCCATCCCACCTTTTGTACGATCCCTTTTAAGACCTTTCTATCTGACAGCTCTTTTCGAGTCCATCTCCAAAAATCATTAATAATACAGCACTCCGCGAGTAGAGAACCGACTATCCTCCGTCGCCCCGAGGCAGGCGTCACAATTGGGAATCTAACGCGGCGGGAATCAAAGCTCGCCGAACGCGAAATTTTCCTGCAATCGTAATGGCGGAGACTCGCGGGGATGGCGTCGACGGGAATTGCCCCGATGCCGCGTGTCAAAGGGAATGCGGTATGGCGTCGTCTCGCGCAGAAGCGGCGTCTGATTAGAGATTACATTATTTCGACGCCCGACCTAACGACCTCCCTCGGCGGCGCCCGGCGAATATCGTTCGGTCCTGCAATATTAAAGACGGAGTTAATGAAATCGCGGCACAGTCGGCCGGTTTATTAGCTTTTAATAAAGAAAGCGCCGTAAGTTTCCGCCAAAGCCGAGAAGAGAGGAAAGCCTCACGGCTCTGCAGCTTTAATCTGTTCCTTAGTCGCGCCAGGTTCCTTTGATCTCCGCTGAAAGTTCGCCCGGAGCGGCAGGGCGCACGCGCGCATAAACAGGACTCGGTTGGAAAGCCGGTTAAAAAGTCAAATAACGCGCCGGCGGATCGAGGTGCGTTAATCAAAGCTGCGCTTCTTCCTTCGCGGATACCGCGCGGGCACGGATTCCCATAGACGTTGCGAATTATTTATCAAAAGATATGCCCTCTATCGCCGCGGCGGTGCATTTTGCTACCAATGTTTCACGCGGCTACCAATATTTCATGTAATCGCATCGGCGAGTGAAGGAAAGGCTCGCGGATAGTTGCCGAAATTTTTTAACAAGGACGATTCTCTTCGCGATTATTTAGCGCGAGGGAGAGAGGGGGGGGGGAGAAAAGGAAAGAAAGATTTATACCGGAATTCTTCTTCTTGAACGATAGAAACGGCGGAAGAAAAGAAATCGGATGAAACGGAGCGAGCACAAGCGTCAAGTTTGAAAGGATTCTGTTAAAAATTTCCCTGGTGATACGCTCTTTCGGCGCATTCTGATCATTTCACTTTAACGGCCCAAAAACTATGTTCATCTTTAACAATTTTTTCACAGTAAATACTCCGTACAATGAAATAAACCTTTTTGTGATTTATTAGGGCACTTTTAAATAACACAAAGAAATGTTTGTCATAATTTAAACAATTTTTTAATTAAGCGTTTCGAATGGCGTGTCAAAAAAGATGTAAGTCCGCTGCGCTGATGACTTTTATCATTCAGGCTTATCTGAAACAACAAAACCAAAAAGATTCTTAATCTATATGAGTGTCGCTATGTCCCGAACCTCAATTAATAATTTTTATTTAAAAATAAAATGGTGCCAGTTTGAAAAAAAATTGTGAAAAAGTACTTTTAAACACGCCATTCGAACGGTACAGAAAACGCTTAATTAAAAAATTGTGTAAATTATGACAAACATTTTTTGTGCTATTTAAGAGTGCCCTAATAAATCCCAGAAAGATTTATTTTATTGTATGGTGCATTTAATGTGAAAAAAATGTTAAAGATAAGCATAGTTTTGGGGCCGTTAAAGTAGAATGACCCCTTAAGTATATTAAACTAATATAACCAACATTATATTGATTAAAAGTTGTTAAAGTAATCAATTGATTATTTTATTATATTGATTATATTGATTAATTTAATATCAATTTAACGAAAATGCAGAGAAACCATTTCATACGTAATACAAATATATAAAATGAATCCCCCGGAATATAAAGACAGAATAATCGAGTGGTGATTGGAAAAATCGACGTTGAGCAAAAAAAATGTCGATATCTCGCGAGAAAAAGGAAGTCGACTTTTGATGTCTTCAAAGTGCAAAAGACGAAGTGCAAAAAGGAACAAAAACGCGGGGAAAGAAATGAGAAAAGCGAGCAAATCGGCGAAAGCTCGGTAGGAGGAAGAGAAAGAGAGAGAGAGAGAGAGCGAGAGCGAGCGATAAAATACAGAAATGGGCGCGATCGAGCAGTGGAGCGAGGGCTACGGGAGGCTGCGAGGGAGGAAGCAACGCGCTGTAGGTAGAAGAATGCCGATGGCAGCGTCGTAAATTCCTGCGAACAGCCCGGCGTAAAATATAGAGGTGGCTACGTTCTGCATATGTCATCCGTGCTCTTTCTCGCCCATCGCTCGCGCGCACGTGTTAACGCGCGCGTCCTCGCGCGAAGAAAGAGGGAACGGGGCGAGGAAGAATGGGCGGGGGTAGGGAGGGGGTTGCGCGGAGGGGAAAAAGCGTTCGAAGCGAGCGGAGTGCCGGAGGAGGGTACGAGAGGGAAGCGAGACCGCGAAGAGAGGAGAACAAATCGCGCGAGGACGTCTCGCACGCGAGAGAGCACGTGCTCTCGGCGGACGGGGAGGACAGGACAAGATGGGCCGCGCGAGAACGAGATATCGGACGGAGCTGAGGGTGGAAAATGGATGGACAGAGAAAGCGCGTGCGAATTTGTTTGCCCTTTTCGGGGCGGGCGAGACCGACCGCCCGTATCGATTCGGCGCCGTCACTACTCGTGCGTTGATACCCGTTCCTCGCGCGAAACTGTTATCCGAGTTTCCGAATTCTGAGATTCAGCAGTGCGCGCGAGGGAGGAGGATCCTCCCGCGAGGACTGTTCGGTTTCAGGGATGCGTGGTGAATTAATGTGTCGGGCAGGGGAAGACTCTCGGGAGGAATTGTACGGTTCTAATCTACTGCCTGACCCACTTTTAATCGCTCCTGAATTTGGCACGTAACTTTTGCACGTGAAGGAGTAAACACAGAGATTTTTCGATGAGCTACGCAGAAGAGAAGAAGACTCTTGTTTTGAAAATATGTTTAGTTTCAGCGTGGAAATCTTGAGATTATATTGCGTTGAGCGGAGGAAACCTGTTTGAATAGAGCCCTTTCATATAGTTCTACCAAAAAACATGTATTCTTATTATTTGAGAATAATTTTCTTGAGTGGAAAGAAAGCAATATATTGAATAGAAAATAACATTTTCAAATCGAAGATTATACTAAAAGCACGTCATAGTATTATTTAAATAAAACTGTAATATACTGTTGAAGTTAATTTAAGATTATAAAGTACTTCTAAGAAGGTTGCAATTGTATATAAGAAACTTATGTACTCTAAAACAAATTTGATTTTGTTCGTGAGTATACTTTGAGTATAAAAGTTTTAATTTGACACGTGCGCGGTTAAATTCGGCAACGACTCAATTCGACTCGTTCCGTGTTGAAACATTGTTTCCATAATTTCCGTCGTAATTTTTCATTTTTGACATAAACGTCAGGAGACTCTACTTTTACGTCGAAAATTTACTTCGAAACACTCGCTCATTTACGATCATGAATTCTCAACAAATTATACCCAGGGTGTTATGTAATACCCGCCACACCTCTTTTTACGGATAAAGCGGATTAGATCGAGTCGAAAAGTCCTGTACCATTTTGCAATTTTCGCATTGGTTAACGAGTTATTAATTATTGAAAATCGCTGTCTTACAATTTAAACTCGCGGTAGGATGCGGCCCTCCAGCGATCGGCGTTGCTAGACGCGCGAGGAATTGTTTATGACACAAGGCGACGCACACTGGTCAGTTTGACCGATCTGAGCGGTGAAAATTATTTAAGTATCCAAATCGACCTTTATTTATAGAAATACGTATACAGGGTGTC